>NC_043013.1:6634253-6661753 GCF_006345805.1 Octopus sinensis
AGTCATCGTTGTCATTATTTTGTTGCTGTTATTTTGATTGTGGCTCTAGTCCTTGCTGTTATTGTTAATTGTGTTTAGTACACAGTGATGTTCCTGCTGAGACATTTTTTTTTCATTTCCGCTGTTAGAATGTCTGTAAGTTTAACCTAAATTGTTGTCGCTTGGCTTTCTTTTCCTGTCCACAAGGTATTTCGCTCTACACACTGTTATTTTTCTCGGGGGCATTTCCTCTAATACGAGAAGGTCACATTTTGCAGTTACACGATGAATGAAAACTGAAATTACGTAAAAAAAATCACGCATAAATACTTTAAGAAAAAAATCTACTTCTACGAGATATCCTGTCATTCTTTAATTCATGAAGACAAGAAAATATCCCAAATCATGAAAGGTGTTAGGAGCTACCATAAGGAACATCTGCGTAGAACGATTGAAACAGCGAAAACCACAACGATTACAAAAATGATTGTCTCTAACATTGACACAAGAGTGGAAATGATGGGGTTAGGGGATTAGTCAATTATATCAACCCCAGTGGATCAACTGGTACTTTCTTGTATCGACTACAAAACGATTGAAGTCTAAAGAATTGATCGCGACAAGATTTGAGCCCAAAATGTACAGAATCGTAACTAAATGCCGCATATGCGTTTTGTCCGATGCGGTACCGATTCCGTCAATCCACAACTGAAAGGATGATGATGATGATGGTTATGATGATGATGATGATGATGATAATGATGATGATGATGATGATAATGAGGAGGAGGAGGATGATAATGATGATGATGATGAGGATGATGATGAGGAGGAGGAGAATGAGGATGATGATGATGGAGGGTGTTGGTGGTGGTGTGGTAGTGGTGGAGTGGAGTGGTGGTGGTGGTGGTGGTGGTGGTAGTAGTAGTAGTAGTAGTAGTAGTAGTAGTAGTAGTAGTAGCAGCAGCAGCAGCAGCAGCAGTAGTAGTAGTAGCAGCAACAACAGCAGCAGCAGCAGCAGCAGCAGTAGTAGTAGTAGTAGTAGTAGTAGTAGTATAGTAGTAGTAGTAGTAGTAGTAGTTGTAGTAGTAGTAGTTCTTTCCAATATTGATACAAGAACAGCAATTTTGAAGGGAAGTGCGACGAGAGAAGGTCTTGCAAGAACTAACATTTAATCATTTCCCTTAAATCGATCCCAAGAAAATATTTCTACCGCCTTAGTAATTAATAAATATTTTCATACGTGTTATGGGCAAACAGCAAATAATAAAAATCGAGAGCTTTTCAGTTTCTCTCAGAAATATTTCCGAAATTAAAGTACAGCAAAAATTAAAGACGGAATTTTATAGATCAAATATGTTGGGTATGCTATATTTGACGAAAACCTCAAAAAACATTTGAGATAAAACCTAGGTAAAATTAGTCTTTTGAAAATGGAGTTGAGAAATTATTATATGATCTTATCGGAAATCACAATTTCAAGGAAAAGTCGTAGTCATTATATTTTGAAAAACGCCGCCGCCGTGGTGATCTCATTCTCGCCCACAACATCATAAGCGGAAAGTGTAATCTCTCGAAAGAGCTGTTCTTCACTCCTGCTCCAGAGCGTCGGCTGCGGGGTCATTCCGAAAAGCTCTACCTGCGACGATTTCATCTCAATCGAAGGAGAGGAGCTTTCTCCGTCCGGGTTGCGGATCCGTGGAACAAGCTGCCAGACGAGATGGTGAAGATGCCGACGACCGCTTTGTTCAAAGCCTCCCTGGACCTCAAGTGAACACATGAACACCACCCTGTACTTAACTCCATGTCCCCCTACATGGCCTTGCTTTTTGCTTTTGAGCCAAATTAACTAACTAACTAACTAACTAACTAACTAAGTAATTGTTTGGTAAGAAGTCTGCTTCCCAACAACATGGTTTTAGTTTCAGTCCCTCTCCGCGGCATTTTGGGAAGGTGTCTTCCACTATAACGTCGGGACAAACAAAGCTTTGTGAATGGATTTGGTAGACTGAAACTGAAAGAAGCCCGTTGTATGTATTATATGTATGTACATATAGAAAGGAAGAAAATAGAAAAATTGACATACAGACGTTACTTATTCAAAGATGTTCGAATTCAAATAGAGAACTTCTATACGCTTCAATGATAAACGAATTAACTTAGTTTTCACTGAAAACTGGTATAAACCGGAGAACTAGAATGCTTGCATCCCTTATGAGGCCATAGTTCCTTGACTGAATAAAACTATGTATATATATATATATATATATAGGTTTCAGTAAACTTTAGATTCAGTTGAATATGGTACTTAAGTTAATGCACCAGAATTTAGTACGGTATCATCATTATAATTCAAAATGGGGTGATTACAATAAAAATAAGGCACAAGCTGCATTACCTCTGGATATCTTTGTTGCTTATTTTGATTGTATTATATATATATATATATATATATATATATATATATATAACCAAGAAGAAAGCAACAAGAATGGGTCGGTAGTTTAGTACAATTGTTTCATACTATAAACATTTTATTTAAAGCTGCAAATATTACAGCAAATATAATGTCAAGTATTCTTCAGCTAAATCACATATAGGTTTCCCAAACATCTAAGAGAGTGTTAATATCCATATGAAGTTATAGGAGTGAGTTCCATGAATTTGAAGTAATATTCCAATCAGACTGTATATGTTTTCCTATAATACAAAGTTTTTAAATTAATTATTGACATCCCAGAGAAGATAAATCTACTCATAAAGATGTGGATATAAGTTCCAAGAAACATGAGGAGAGATGCCGCTCAGACTACGGTTAAGTTCGCATCTAACTGTTGCAGACCAAATTCTATAGTAGCATGAAAGACAGCGGGGTAGGTTTAGCTGGAGCAAAGGACAGCAGGAGAAAAAAATATAATGGGGATACTACGAAGAAAGGTGAGTCTATATCTGTGGTGACAGAAAATCTAGGTCAGTGTAGAAGGAATCTTAAATTGTTAAAAGAACTGTAAGTTTGACCACCCCCAGGTCTCAACAGAAAAAATCACAGAATTAATAGTGGGATTAAGAATACAGGAAGATCAAAGGAAAACACTAAAGGGGTCATAGGTTGTCGGTAGAGAGAGATAGAGTAAGAAAATTAAGGTTAACATTAGAATAGAAGGTTGTTTATTCATTGTGGTTTATATTTTAACTATTGTTTTTATATGGTAAGAAGGAATTTAGGTCAAATCCAGAGGTCAATTAAAATCAATAGCAAATGGTAGGGGAATCGTACCTATTCAAAATTTATAGTGAAAATCAAATGTATCACTAAGGGAATGGTATTACTATTCCCTTAGTGATACATTAGATTTTCACCATCGGCTAACAGTGAATTGATACAATGTCTCAGATGATGCATGCAATTATAAGCATACCTATACATGTGTACATGCACATACATTCATATAAACACGCATATACACACATATATATACGTATAACGTATAATCTTATATATATATATATATATATATATATATATACATACATATAGATAGACAGATAGATAGATAGATAGATAGATAGATAGTAAGATAGATAGATAGATAGATAGATAGATAGATAGATAGTAAGATAGATAGACAGATAGATAGATAGATAGTAAGATAGATAGACAGATAGATAGATAGATAGATAGATAGATAGATAGATAGATAGATAGATAGATAGATAGATTCGGATGACTATGCTACTTAAGTTGAGGCACCAACTCCTTAACTTCTTTGAGATTTTAGACATAATTATATTATATATCCATCTGTTCTGATTTAATTAAATTCTATGACTTTGTGCAGCTGAAGATTGCTCTGCATTTTAAACTTTTAAACTAATGTAATGATTGCATTGTTCAATTAAATGTAATTGCATGAAACGATCGTACAGAATTACCTCTGGATATTCTTGTTGTTTTTTTTGATACACACACACACACACACACACAAACACATACAACACACGCACACACACCCCACACACACACACAAAATATAATATATATATATATATATATATATATATATATATATATTGTAAGTAAAGGTAAGATCCAAGGATACAGGTGTAGGAAGTTAGCAAGCTTCGAAGTCGGTAAAGGTATACAAGAAAAAAAAAACAAAATCTTTCAGAACAATAGTGGTTTATTGGCGTAAGAGCTCCAAACTTTTTTCCCATATCGAATTTCGGTGAGCTGAAAAAAGTTATTTTTATAGATCAAATTTCCTGCGTGTTAACTTGGGGACCATTGACAATGTAATCTTCATGTAACTAAGGTATCTTCGGCCTGATGCGAAGATATTGGAGCACTTCTCGTTGGGTAATTATTATTTCCGAGGTTTTACTTGCTCCATTCCTAAACTTGGGAAACTAACGTCAGTATTAAGAATTCTGAATTCGGACCATTCAGGTCCTTGATAGTGTATAATTTTTGATTCATGTGTTTTAACTACAGCATTAGAGCATCTTAGCCCTTATTTCTAGCAATGTAGGTGTTTCTGAACACCCTAGTCACACACCACACCACACACACCTATATTTATATATATATATAGATATATATACATATAGATAGATAGATAGATAGATAGATAGATAGATAGATAGATAGATAGATAGATAGATAGATAGATAGATAGATAGATAGATAGATAGATATCCGAGTTTGTATGATTGTGTATAGAAGAATATATTAATCGATGAAATTCCAACCTGGTCTGATTTTCACGTTTTATTATTGGCAATCTTTACAATTTTACTAGTATTTTCATGCTTTACGCATGTATATAAATATAAATATATATATACATATCAACTTCAGCACTTTCGTTCTTTAACTTCCGAACTAGAAACAAAATAAACATTTCCTGAATAAAAATAAACAAGCTCTGATGGGAAAAATTCGGAAACCATATTGGAAATCAACGGCAAAATTTATTTTTGAAAAGTGCTTTGAGCTCTGTCATGAAACCGATATAGTTTCATGTTATTCCTCTATGTATAATTTGTGACATTGGTATACTATAACATATTATTGACGGTGAAGAAGTAGTCAATTCACCGCAGCAACCGAAGCAGATGACTGTTGTATATTTTATGTACCCAAGAGAGATGGAGAATGAAGTGGAATGCAACCAGACTTGTGCGTATATGTGTATGTGTATGTATATGATGTATGTGTGACTGTTTGTGTGTTTGTGGCTGTGTACATGTAGAATGTTAAAAATTCTCTAGTCAGAGTGTGTATGTATGTATATCTGAATGTATACATGTACATATGCATTTTCTACGTATGTAATCAATTTAAAACATTTTAATCAAATTTCACAATATATAATATATGTATATAATTTAGAGAAAAACCACTATTAAACAATTCAATAAAGAAAGATGTTATTCACACCATAGAGAAAACATATACTATAAAAAGCTTATTCTAAAAATCAATAAAGGACAATAAATAGTAAATAGTACTACTAGAGGTTTTTTTCCTAAATTATATACATATTTTATATATATATATATACATACATACATACATACATACATACAATAATAAATCTCTGAACGAGATATAAACACTAACTGCACGACAATTTGAGGTGTATTTGCCATCTCAACATGGCTAACCACTAAGAGTGGGTGTTACTGTAGCTTGTAGCCCCAGGAGAACATCGTCTCAGAAAATGTGTCAATAGCCAGCTGGAGACAATGTTCTCCTGGGGCTACAGCTACAGTAACACCCACCCTTAGTGTTAGCCATGTTGAGATGGCAAATACACCTCAAATATATATATATATATATATATATATATATATATATACTGACATGTGACATATATATAGGCATATACGAGAGGCTACCAAAAGCCGGAATTTTTGCAATATTTCATTCACTTAGTTTTACATATTTATACATTTATCGCCTGCGAAGTATTCTCCATTTGAAGCAATGCATCGGTCCAGGCGAGATATAATATACATATATTATATATTACATATATATATGTATGTGTGTATATATATATATATATATATATATATATAATATATTATATGGAGAGAGAGAGAGAGAGAATGGGGGGGAAGAGAGATACACACACTCATAAATACTTACATGCATACATGTGTATGTGTATACCCGATATACATTGCTAGCCGGGGAGTGAACCCCCGTCATCTTCTAGAAACAGGACCACCAGAGAGTGCGGTTTCAATGTCTTTGTGCTCATCCTCAGTGGTGGATATCCATCCGCTTGAGATAGCTTCAGTTCACTGCAGCTCGCAATATACAGAAAATATGTGACAACAAGTCACTGATCTTGCAACAAACAAATTAGCCAGTTGGAATATCTCTGGGAGATATGAAAGTAGTAACTCTGCTGAGAAGTAATGCTTGTCGCCATTTTAACATGGCTGTTCTGCAGGAACTGACATAATTACAATTTTAACCGCAGGAGGGCGCCTCCTCCAGCTGCTTATTCGATGCAGTCGACACCCGATATATATATATATCTATATAGCAAGCAGTGGAGAGAACCCCTCCTACCTTCCAGCAAGAAGAACACCAGAACGTACGGTTCCAAGCTCTTTGTGGTCATTCTCGGTGGTGGATGCCTGTCCGCTAGAGATAGCAGTAGTTTGCTCCGGTTTGAGGATATATAAAAAATAAAGAAGAAGAAGAAGAAGAAGAAGAAGAAGAAGAAGAAGAAGAAGAAGAAAAAGAAGAAGAAGAAGAAGAAGAAGAAGAAGAAGAAGAAGAAGAAGAAGAAGAAGAAGAAGAAGAAGAAGAAGAAGAAGAAGAAGAAGAAGAAGAAGTGTGTGGTTAGATAAATCATATTCTATTCATGGATGATAGAAACCTTTATGGCAAAAAGGGGACGCAGCTGGCAAGTCCTGCATTTGTGGTCCGTATTTTCTCAAGTAACGTAGGAAAGAAATTCGGGATTGAAAAGAGCGCTCCATTGATATTGAAACGGGGAAAAAAAATTGAGGAAGTCAAGAAGCTGAAATGCCAAATGGGGAAACAATGGAATCCGTTGAGAAAGAAGAATAGTATAACTATTTGGGAATACTGGATGTAGATAAAATAAAACATGAAGAGATGAAGCAAATTACCAGCAGAGAGAGTTTGCAAAGGAGAATGAGAAATATGCTGCAGTGAAAGTTGAATTCAAGACATGCTATTGAAGGAATGGGAGATCCGCACCGGTAATCAGATATGGAGTAGGAATAATGGAGCGGACAGAAGGTATCCGAGGATGAGTACAAAGAGCCTGGAACCGTACACGTTCTGGTGGTCCTGGAAGGTAAGAGGGGTTCTCTCCACTGCTTGCCATATATATATATATATATATATATATATATATATATATATATGTGTGTGTGTGTGTGTGTGTGTGTGTGTGTGTGTGTATCGGGTGTCGATTGCATCGAATAAGCAGCTGGAGGAGGCGCCCTCCTGCGGTTTAAAGTTTGTAATTATATCAGTTCCTGAAGAACAGCCATGTTAAAATGGCGACAAACATTACAAAAGGTGGCGAGCTGGCAGAAACGTTAGCACGCCGGGCGAAATGCTTAGCGGTATTTCGTCTGTCGTTACGTTCTGAGTTCAAATTCCGCCGAGGTCGACTTTGCCTTTCATCCTTTCGGGGTCGATAAATAAAGTACCAGTTTCGCACTGGGGTCGATGTTATCGACTTAATTCCTTTGTCTGTCCTTGTTTGTCCCCTCTGTGTTTAGCCCCTTGTGGGGAGTAAAGAAATAGGTATTTCGTCTGTCGTTACGTTCTGAGTTCAAATTCCGCCAAGGTCGACTTTGCCTTTCATCCTTTCGGGGTCGAGAAATAAAGTACCAGTTTCGCACTGGGGTCGATGTTATCGACTTTATTCCTTTGTCTGTCCTTGTTTGTCCCCTCTATGTGAGCCCCTTGAGAGTAGTAAAGAAATAAGAAGGCGACAGCTTGACAGAGCTAGAAAGCTGTTGATAATGTGTGAAGCCCACCACCCGAAAGCTGATATCAACCGGTTGTACGAAGAAAAATGAGGGTGTGAGAGAATTAGTTGGTGTGGAAGAGTATGAGTGGATGAAATGAATCGGATTTCTTGATTACGTATTTACAGAAATCTTCCTAATGGCAGCGAATAAAGAACAGACGATCGAGACTGGAAGAGAACAGGTTAAACAGATTGGAGAGAAACTTTTGTACGGTCAGTTTTGAAAAGCCACAAAGGAAATATTTGGAACAAAATCTTGGGCATGGCTGAGAAAATGGCCAGTTGAAAAAATAAATACAGTACCTTATAGCGACACAAGATCAAACGTTAAAAAGAAACAACTTTAGAAAATACGTATATTGGGAAATGAAGTATATAGGGTGGCTATGTGGTAAGTAGCTTGCTTACCAACCACATGGTTCTGGGTTCAGTCCCACTGTGTGGAACCTTCCGCAAGTGTCTTCTGCTATAGCCTCGGGCCGACCAAAGCCTTATGAGTGGATTTGGTAGACGGAAATTGAAAGAAGCCCATCGTATATATATATATATATATATATATATATATATATGTATGTATGTGTGTGTGCGTGCGTTTGTGTGTCTGTGTTTGTCCGGCCCCACCATCACTTGGCAACCGATGTTGGTGTGTTTACGTCACCGTAACTTAGCGGTTCGACAAAAGAGACGATAGAATAAGTACTAGGCTTACAAAGAATAAGTCCTAGGGTCTTGCTCCATCCTCCATGCTCCAGCATAGCCGCAGTCAAAATGAGTGAAAGAAATAAAAGAGTAAAAGAATAAAAGAATGGAATGTGGGATGAACAATGACACACATTGTTGCAGAATGCTCCAAGTTGGCTCGGGGCGGATGTAAGAAATTGTGATAGGATCAAATCGTGACGATTTTACACTGGAAGCTTTGTCAGAAATGGGGGTTTGAAGCAGGAAATACTTAGTACAATAACGAGTCCTTGGGTCGGAAACATATAATAATTTATGGAACTTTCCGGTTCAAACGGATAAGAAGATAGAACATTACAAGCCAGATCTTACAATAATAGAAAAGGAAAATCGAATTTGGTTATTGGTGGATCCATCATGTCAATTTGTTTCCACGATTTTCAAAAAAGCAGATGAAAAGTTGAGAAAATGCAATCCGTTGTAATTTAAGATTGTGAGGTTTTGGAGGATGAAATCTGTAAAGGTTGCACCTGTGATAATTGGTACATTAGGGACTGTGAGTGATGGCATACAGAAATGGATAAAGGGAATTGAAAAAGAGGGTCCTGTAGAACATCTGTAGAAGGTTTGCTTTTTAGGAACAGAAAAGACCACCAGGGAAATATATAGATTTACAGGTTGTGACCTGCTACTTACATCAATTCTACTAGGAATGAGATCAATCCCCGAATCAAGTCGAATAATGAATAAGGAGTTGGGTGCCAAAAGAACCGAGAAAATATAATTATGAGGATAAACATGACTGTCGTTCTCTAAATATTCGAAGGGAGCAATAAGAAAAATATCAAGTGAGCTGGAGACGACAAGTGCCAAATCATTCGAGTCACAGTGCCCTTATCTGATATGCTTTTGTATTTGGATATCTGCAAGTAAATGCAAGCATGTATGAGTATGCATTCATGCATTTATATGTGTATGTGTCTATGTGCGTGTGTGTAATGGTGTGAATATGAGTGTGTGGGCTTAAAACAGGAATTACGCCTCCTGTGTTTATTAATATAATCTTTAATGGGACACGAATTCCACAGGCTAGCTTAAAAGGGACATAATGACATGACAGCCTTCGTCTAACAGCGTTGTGTACAGAGGTGGAGGGCAAAACTTTCATCTGAGCTCAAACATTTTGGTTTCGTGTCGCGCCCTCCAGCGCACTTCTATATTATATATTAATGTGCGTGGGTTTGTGTGAGTGAGTGTGTGTGTGTGTGTGTGTTCTTGTTGTTGTTATTGGTGGCAATTTACTCCCCTGGCTTCATCCGCCCTTTGTCAGGTATTATTTTTCATCCCGCAGGGTGTCTAAAAGAATCTCCTCTTCCTCATCAAGTGAGCTTTGGTGGATGTTGTCGGTCTTGGCGCTGACGACCCGACAACGCCATAGGTTGTACTGGGTTACATGTTACCAGTGTTACCAGTAGCGCTGCTAACAAGTGACCTGATATACATATATATTATATATATATATTATATATATATATATATTATATATATATATATATATAATATATATATGTATATATATGTATAGATATATGTATATATATATATATAAAAAATATATATATTATATATATATATATATATATTATATATATGTGTGTGTATATGTATATATATATGCATATATATATATGTATTATATATATATATGAATGTGTTTGTGTGAGAGTGTGTGTGGTATGTGTATATATGTGTATGTATGTATGTATGATGTATGTATGTATGTATGTATGTATGTATGTATGTGAGTCAGTATGTCAATATGAATGTGTGTGTGTGTGTTTAATGAAAACAATCTGCAAATATCCGCCTATGAAAACTAGTTTACACCCTCGATTGATTTACACAACAAATTATCAGAAACAAACAAACACACACGCACACACACAACACACACACACACACACACACACACACACACACACATACGCACACGCACACAGGCGCACGCACATACGCAGATACACAAATTCATACATATTCACACACACTTTTACTTACAGACAAACGCATACACATACGGTCTCTTTCTTTCTCTCTCTCTCTCTCTCTCTCTCTCTCACACACACACACACACACACCAAACAAACATATACACTCACCCACATTACCCACATAAATATTCACACACGGAGACGCATATACACAGAAACTGACGCATACACTAACATACTGACACACACACACATTCACCCATACCACACACACACTCATTTCTAAAGAAACAAAATTGGTACTACTAGGACATGCCTATGTGTACCCAGGGTGCTTTAGATCAGTGATGGCGACAAAGTCCACCTTGGTTCGTTCCAGAATTTTAGGTGACGCCTGATGAATTTTGAAAAATAAACCTTCCGGCCGTATCAGGTTATAAAAGCCTCTTTTAAAACCTGAAACTGAAAAACAGATCTCTTTTACTCTTTTACTTGCTTCAGTCATTTGACTGCGGCCATGATGGAGCACCGTCTTTTTGTCGAACAAATCGATCCCGGGACTTATTCTTTGTAAGCCTAGTATATATTCTATCGGTATCTTTTGCCTAACCGCTAAGTTACGAGGACGTAAACACACAAACATCGGTCGTCAAGCGATGGTGGGTGGGACCAACATAGATACACAAATGATACATACACACACATATCTATATGTATATATATATAATATATATATATCTATAGATATATATATATATATATATATATATATATATATTATATATATGAAAAAACAAGTCAAAAATAGAAAATGCTAAGATGATTTTATAGTGAATCTTTCAGCACCGGTTTCGGTCATTTTGAGACCTTTTCAACTGTAACGATTAAATAATTAAATTAGAAAAATTAGAAGAAAAGTTTTTTTAAAAGAATATTTCTGTAGTAGTGTTCAGATATAAGTAGCATTCTGCCTTTCTCTGACTCCCTTGTTTGCGCAAACAAGGGAGTCAGAGAAAGGCAGAATGCTACTTATATCTGAACACTACTACAGAAATATTCTTTTAAAAAAACTTTTCTTCTAATTTTTCTAAATTAATTATTTATCGTTACAGTTGAAAGGTCTCAAATGACCGAAACCGGTACTGAAAGATTCACTATAAAATCATCTTAGCATTTTCTATTTTTGACTTGTTTTTTCATATATATCAACTCGTGTGTCCCTTTCCACCCTTATACATATATATATGTATATATACGACGGGTTTCTTTCAGTTTCTGTCTACCAAATCCACTCACAAGGCTTTGGTCGGCCTATAGCTATAGTTGAAGATACTTGCCGAAGGTGCCACGCAGTGGGGCTGAACCCGGAACCATGTGGTTGGGAAACAAGTTTCTTACTACACAGCCACTCCGTTGTGATTTAAATTTAGATCCTATAACTGGATCGTTATAGAAATTTTAATTTCAACACGTTGAAAATATTGTTCGTCATTACAGCGCTTGACCTAGGACCAGCAATAAGTGACCACTGAGATGTTCTATGTATACTTCGGACATTTGTCTTTCTTTTTAGCTTTTGTCTGTTTTTTTTTTATCAAATTCCGCCTTTGGGTAGTCTTTTGCGTCATAAATTGCTTAATATTTGCTTACGTAAGCATCGACCGTGATGTATATGGGAAGAGGAATGAACTGCGTTGTTTTTATATGCAACATATGAATATGATATATATGTAAGATATAATATAGATATTTATATATTTAAAATAAATAATATGCGAGTAAGATATTAGAAAATAGAAATACGCATACGATGTATAACATAGATACCTCTAGATGTACTTACAATATAATACGTGCCAGTGGCACGTAAAACGTAAAATTCGAGTGTGGTCGATGCCAGTGCCGCCTGACTGGATCCCGTTCCGGTGGCACGTAAAAATCACCATTCGAGCGTGGTCGATGACAGTGCCGCCTAACTAGATTTCGTGTCGGTGGCAGATAAAAAGCACCATTCGAGAGAGTGCAATGCCAGTGCCGCCCGACTAGATCCCGTTCCGGTGGCACGTAAAAAGTACCGTTCGAGCGTGGTCGACACCATTGCCGCCTGACTGGCCCCCGTGCCAGTGGCACGAAAAAAGCACCTACTACACTTTCCGAGTGATTGGCGTTAGGAAGGGCATCCAGCTGCGGAAACCTTGCCAAATCAGATTGGAGCCTGGTGCAGCTTCCTGGCTTGCCAGTCCTCACTCAAGCCATCCAAACCATGCCAACATCGAAGCGGAGGTTAAACGACGACGACGACGATCACGGTGATGATGATGATTATGATGATGATGATGAGGAGGAGGAGGAGGAGGAAGAGGAGAATATAAGCAAGATAGGCAAAAACATATATGAAATAGAAAGATCGTATATAATACATACATGCATACATACATACATACATACATACATACATACATACATACATACATACATACATACATACATACATGCGTGTGTGTGTGTGAACACACATGGCGTAGTGGTTAGAGTATTCGGAAGCGTTGTGGTCTTGAGCAAGACACTTTATTTCACATTTCGCAACAGTCCACTCAGCCAGCAAAAATGAGTTGTATCTGTATTTCAAAGGGCCAGCCTTGTCACATCCTGTGTCACACTGAATTTCCCTGAGAACTACATTAAGGGTACGCGTGTCTGTGGAGTACTCAGCCACTTGCAAATTAATATCACGGGCAGGTTGTTCCGTTGATTGGATCAACTGCAATCCTCGTCGTCCTTAATCCAACAGAGTGCTCGTGTGTATATAGATAGATAGATAGATAGATAGATAGATAGATAGATAGATAGATAGATAGGTAGGTAGATAGATAGATAGATAGATAGATAGATAGATAGATAGATAGATAGATAGATAGATAGATAGATAGATAGATAGATAGATAGATAGATAGAAAAGGTGGAGATAGAAATTCGATCAAAATGGATCGTGTATTACAGGAATGTCATAATGTAAAAAGGGGAAACAGATTAGAAAAGCCTACGGAAAAGACCACGGTAAACTCGGCCAATAATGTCATTCAAAAAAGCACATTACAGTAAGTGACTGTTTTTTTTTTTTTGCTTCTGTTTTTGGTTCATAGGATTATGCTCAAGCTGGCTCGGTTATTCACACGTGCCATCCTTGCAACATTCACCGTCTTTTTTTTGAAACATTCACTAGACGGGACTTCCCTCTCTACTCTCACCTTCCTCTTCAAGAGATAATTGAAGAAGTTGATGAGAGATTGACCAGAGAGGAAAGTGTTTGCCACTAGACCTTTCAGACGGGTCCGTCATACACATTCTTTCGCCATAGCCACAATTACGATGAAAATGGCTCTTCCTTCCCGTTTATATATATATATATAGGTCGACTTTGCCTTTCATCCTTTCGGGGTCGATAAATTAAGTACCAGTTACGCACTGAGGTCAATGTAATCGACTTAATCCGTTTGTCTGTCCTTGTTTGTCCCCTCTGTGTTTAGCTCCTTGTGGGTAGTAAAGAAATATATATATATGATTGATTGATTGATTCTAGTTTCAGCTCATGAGCTGTGGCCATGCTGGGGCACCGCCATTTGGTGTTGCTACATGGTTTTACTTCACGAATGCTTTTTAGCAACTGCCATTTGGTGCATGAGAGAGTTCGATGCAGCTGCCCTCATCTGCACCTCCTGCCGTGAAGTTGGTTCACCTGGGATACCTGACAGGAAGAGATCCAGTTTCATTTTAAAGACATCTGCATCCACCCCATGCAGGTCTCTTAGGTTCTTCGGGAGGATATTGAAGAGCTGTGGGCCTCGGAAGCCCAGGCTATCACAGTATCTTGTCCTACATCTTGATGGCAAATTTGGAGTCCTATACATATGAATATAATAAAGATATATACATATTTTTATAAGTAACAGTTTATACATATTTATATATAATATATAAATAACGAAGTTGTACAGGTGTCAGTTCATTACGACCATTTCAGAGGACTTCTTTAAATAATTATTGAAAACATTACACCATTTGAAAGAAACTGTTCTCGTCAAATGACCCCATAGGTGCCTAACAAGGTGGCTCAACTTAAGTACCTAATTCACCTGGATCTTTATGATATTTTATATATACATATATATATCTGTGTGTGTGTGTGTTTGTATACATTCGTGCGCGTGAATATATATGTGTTAGGATGTGAGCTATGATGTAATATAGATATAATATAATTGTTATAGTAGATAACTGAAAAAAAAACAAACAATGAGAAGTATGCCGTGATAAAGAAAACATTTCTGGCTGCTGCTCCGCGGTTGCGAGTCTGGGGATGATGAATCGGTCTCTATAATTCCGCCTGTCAGTCTTCCGCTAAGGTACGGAATTGGAACAACGCCATATTCCTTTGTTAAATGAAAGTATTTGATTGCTTCTGTACAATTGAAACGATTTAATGCGTTAATTGAAGTAATGTTAACTCAGCTGCCACCTGTATGTTATATATGTATGTTTATATACATACATATATATGTGTGTGTGAGTGTGTATGTAAATGTATGTACATACATATAATCAGGTACGTCTATCGACCTATCTACTCACACATGCATATATACGCGCATACGTATGTATCTATACACATTATATAATATATGTGTATATATTACATATATATATATATATAATAATATATATATTATATATATTATATATATATATATGTATATATATATATGTGTGTATGTTGTTGATGTTGAACTTAAAAATGGTCTATGACTATTTAATTTTTTCCCACTAGGCCGCTGGTGGCAAAAAAATTCTACAAAATTTTTTTTGCCACCCTATATTGATTAATTATGAATTTTCTGGTTAATTCCGTAATGGAATCGACGGCTTATATTTATTTGCTGCCGATAAATTTGGCGCGAGTGCGATGATTTGAAAATTTTAGGTCAGATATTACCTTGGCAGGGTCGGAAATGCCTCGTGTAAATATCTGTTCCGACTTGGGCTATTTCTTACTGAAGAATCTGAGGGCCTATGGAAGATTGGCTTGATTTAATTTAATCAGGTTAGTTTGCCATTAAACAGCAGATGAAAAACGGTGCATCGTATAAGAAATTACAGGGTAAATGTTTTTTAAATTTTCTCCTGTTTACGGAATTGATTTTTTTATTTGCGGTTGAAGCTTTGGCTGTTATTTCTAGTGGGTGAATGGCCTATTATGGCCGTTCCTTGATTGTTGATGTTGAACTTAAAAATGATCTATGACTATTTAATTTTTTCCCACTAGGCCGCTGGTGGCAAAAAAATTCTACAAAATTTTTTTTGCCACCCTATATTGATTAATTATATATATATATATATTATATATATATATATATATATTGTTATATTTCGGAATGGTCATTTTGCCAGTTTAGCCAATAAAAACACACGCACTATATATTGGTGTGTATTTTGCTTCAGTGTTATTTATTTTTTACATTAATCTTAATCTTATTTCAGCCAGAGTTCTTTCGTCACACTCCTGTGACCGCATCAGTGGTCCTTTGTTTTCTTCTTTCTTATTTGTGTCTCTTCTTACTAACCGTCAGCCATTTTATATTTCTATTGTATATTTTCATTTGCGCATCCTTATATCTCTATGTGCGTCTATGTTTATTTAGTGTGTGTATGTGGGGGATGCCTGTAATATTTGTATCTTCTGTTTATATATGTTCATGTAATTTGTATTTTGTTTTGTTGTTTTTGTTTATTCTTATTTTGTTCATGTGTTTACATCCACTTATTATCATTACATATGCTTGTATGTATGTATGTATGTATGTATGTATGTATGTATGTATGTATGTATAAGAATGAAAAGGAACACACGAGTTGATATATATGAAAAAACAAGTCAAGATAGAAAATGCTAAAATAATTTTATAAAGAACATTTTAATACCGGTTTCAGTCATTTGAGACCTTTTCAAATGTAACGATTAAATAATTAAATTTAGAAAAATTAAAAGAAAAGTTTTTTAAAAGAATATTTGTATAGTGTTCAAATATAAGTGGCATTTTCCTTGTTTCTGCCTTTCTCTCTCTCTCTCTTGTTTACACTTGTGGGTTCGAGGTCGTTGACCTGAAGAGTAGACTGCGGTACACACCTCGCTTGGATATTTACCACTATGAAACATATGTAGCCCGGATATTATCTACTCCATTACATAACCCTTGTGTGTTTATACACACACACACACAACACACACACACACACACACAAGAACTTATGCTTAGAAATACATAAAGATTTGTATGAGATTACACGTATATACTCTTTACTCTTTTCCTTGTTTCAGTCATTTGACTGCGGCCCTGCTGGTGCACCGCCTTTAGTCGAGCAAATCGACCTCAGGACTTATTCTATCGGTCTCTTTTGCCGAACCGCTAAGTTACGGGGACGTTAACACACCACCATCGGTTGTCAAGCGATGTTGGAGTACAAACACAGACACACAAACACACACACACATACATACATACACACATACATACATACATACATACATACATACATACATACATACATACATACATATATACGAAAGGCTTATTTCAGTTTCCATCTACCAAATCCACTCACAAGGCTTTGGTCGGCCCGAGGCTATAGTAGAAGACACTTTCCCAAGGTGCCACGCAGTGGGACTGAACCCGGAACGTTTAATCAATCAGCATTTAGGACTCTAGTATTAGTATTCCTGTAACATTAACAATATCAGGACTATTCTATACTTTATACCACTTCAGCCTCACTTAATCTTTGTGTGTGTGTGTGTGTGTGTATGGGTATGCATGTTCATGTGTGTAAGTGTGTGTGTGTGGGCGGGCGAGCGCGCGTGTGCACGTTTGTGTGTTATTAGAACTGCAAGCAAATCATATTCTCATTATATCGAGTCATTATGAAAATATATTTTCAATCGGGTAACTTATTCTCTTTAACGGATGTGTGGGAATCATCTCCTACAATATTAGACTGGTACTGCGATCATGTTAGCACAAACATATATATATATATATATATATATTATATTAGTCAATTTAGGGTAGCAAAAAAATTCAATAGAAAGTTTATCGCTACCAGCGGCCTGGTGGAAAAGAGAAAATAGTCATCGACTTAAAATATAATATAACAATTAGGAGTGACCCCAACAGGTCACTCGTCCACCAGAAAGAGCAGCCATAATCACACCGCCAAGTAGTAGTCATTCAGAAATTAGGTGAAAATTTAAAAACATTTACCCTAATTCATCTTTTAGACGTTGCACGTTTCTGTGTCATTAATGATTAAATTAGCTTAATTAAATTAAATTAAGCCAATCTACCAAGGTTAACGTCATAGTACAAAAACCTGGGAGAGACCAATATACACGAGGACGTCTGTATCGATTGCCTACGGGATATCTGACTTAAAATTTTCAAGACTGACGTATTCGCGCCAAACTTATCAGCAGTAAATATATAAACTGCCGATTCAATCTCAGAATTATTCAGAAAATTATCAATTAGTCAATTTAGGGTAGCAAAAAAATTCAATAGAAATTTATCGCTACCAGCGGCCTGGTGGAAAAGAGAAAATAGTCATCGACTAAATATATAAATATAACAATTTAGGAGTGACCCCAACAGGTCACTCGTCCACCAGAAAGAGCAGCCATAACTCACACCGCCAAGTAGTAGTCATTCAGAAATTAGGTGAAAATTTAAAAACATTTACCCTAATTCATCTTTTAGACGTTGCAACGTTTCTGTGTCATTAATGATTAAATTAGCTTAATTAAATTAAATTAAGCCAATCTACCATAGGTTACACTTCATCAGTAAAAACCTGGGAGAGACAAATATACACGAGGCGTCTGTATCGATGCCTACGGGATATCTGACTTAAAATTTTCAAGACTGACGTATTCGCGCCAACTTATCAGCAGTAAATATAAACTGCCGATTCAATCTCAGAATTATTCAGAAAATTATCAATTAGTCAATTTAGGGTAGCAAAAAAATTCATAGAAATTTATCGCTGGTAGCGATAAATTTCTATTGAATTTTTTGCTACCCTAAATTGACTAATTGATAATTTTCTGAATAATTCTGAGATTGAATCGGCAGTTTATATTTACTGCTGATAATTTGGCGCGAATACGTCAGTCTTGAAAATTTTAAGTCAGATATCCCGTAGGCATCGATACAGACGCCTCGTGTATATTTGTCTCTCCCAGGTTTTTTACTGATGAAGTGTAACCTATGGTAGATTGGCTTAATTTAATTTAATTAAGCTAATTTAATCATTAATGACACAGAAACGTTGCAACGTCTAAAAGATGAATTAGGGTAAATGTTTTTAAATTTTCACCTAATTTCTGAATTACTACTACTTGGCGGTGTGAGTTATGGCTGCTCTTTCTGGTGGACGAGTGACCTGTTGGGGTCACTCCTAAATTGTTTATATATATATATATATATATATATGTGTGTTGTGTGTGTGTGTGTGTGTGTGTGTGTGTATGTGTGTGTGTGTGTGTGTGTGTGTGTGTGTGTGTGTATAGTGAAAATATGTAGAAAACATATATAAAAAGGGGAAGAGAAATGCCTTCATTTCACATAGTTCTAATATCTTTTTATTAAACAAATATATACATATAGGCGTAGGATTGGCTGTGTTAAGTAGTTTGCTTACGAATCACATGGTTCTGGGTTCAGACACACTGCGTGGCACCTTGGGCAAGTGTCATCTACTATAGCCTCTGGCCGACCAAAATCTTGTGAGTGGATATGGTAGACGGAGACTGAAAGAAGCCCGTCGTATGTATGTATATATATGTAGGTGTGTGTATGTGTGTATGTTTGTGTGTCTGTATTCGTCCCTCCCCCAACATCGCTTGACAACCGATGCTGGTGTGTTTACGCCCCTGTAACTTAGCGGTTCGGCAAAAGCGAACGATAGAATAGGTACGAGGCTTACAAAGAATAAGGCCTGGGGTCGATTTGCTCGACTAAAGGCGGTGCTGAAGCATGGCCACAGTCAAATGACTGAAACAAGTAAAAGAGTAAAAGAGTATACATAATTTATGGATGGTAAAAGTTTCAAAAAAATGTAGTGAGATCGAGGTAAATGCAGCTTTTCTGGCCGCAGATGAAATGTCGTTGGACTGGGTAGCTGAAAATTGGAAACAAAACGAATCGTTAGTGCTGCCAAGCAGCGACAGGAAGAACACATTCGTGTATTGAAATTGTATGGACTTAACCGGGATGAAGAAATTGGGGAAGTAAATCTTCGTAGAATACGCCAATGTAGATGAGGTGGAAATGCTTTGCAACATTCATGTCGTATGGATGGAAGCACTCCGTCGGTTACGACGACGAGGGTTCCGGTTGATTCGAGTCAACGGAACAGCCTGCTCGTGAAATTAACGTGTAAGTGGCTGAGCACTCAACAGACACGTGTACCCTTAACGTAGTTCTCGGGGATATTCAGCGTGACACAAAGTGTGACAAGGCTGGCCTTTTAAAATACAGGTACAACAGAAACAGGAAGTAAGAGTGAGAGAAAGTTGTGGTGAAAGAGTACAGCAGGGATCACCACCATCCCCTGCCGGAGCCTCGTGGAGCTTTAGGTGTTTTCGCTCAATAAACACTCACAACGCCCGGTGTTGGAATCGAAACCGCGATCCTATGACCGCGAGTCCGCTGCCCTAACCACTGGGCCATTGCGCCTCCTCATGTCGTATAGTGATAGACTTAATACAGAAAGGCATAGCAAAGGGTGCACACATTTTCGGGTGGTTGACTACACAGACGTAAATAAGACGCCCAGAACAAGGAAAACTTGGTTGCTCCACTGATTCTGCTGTTTTACAAACCTTGTGCGATGCATTAACTATTAATTGTGTGTCGCCTTGTGAATAGCTTGAACAACCCTGGAATATGAGCGTGCGTTGGCGAGGAGGATATGTGACAGACATAGCAGTGGGGTCAAAGAAGAGAGGGTGGTGTGGTGGGTACAGATGAAAGACACGGCAGAATAGAAGCAAAGATGACGGGTGGCCACCCGGGGTGGATTTTAACAATAGCAAAAAATTCGTTTTTAAAAGAGAAATGGTTTTAAAATGAATGAGAACAGTTTGCATTCATACTCATCCACACACATGCACACATGCACGTCTACCCTACGAACATGTATATACATGTATATATATTCCTTTATACATGGAGAAATACATGCGCATAGCTACTTACACACACACACACACACACCACACACACACATATATATATACATACGCACTATATTTACGTATGTAAATGATATTTCTTTGTAAATATGAAACACAGATTCAAAAATGTACACTCTCTCTCGAAAAAACACACATGTATATATATATATATATGTATGTATATGTATGTACTTGCATATATATATATATATACGTGCAATTAGATACATATACATGTATGTGTGAATATCTGAATGAATTCCTCCATCCATTGGTAAATATACAGGTTTGTGAGTGTGTGTGTATGTGTACATGTGTGTATACAAAATCATACATATTTATATACATATATACATACATACATATACACACATCTCTCTCTTTCTTTGTATGGTAGTGTGTGTGTGTTCATATGTGTACCTAGTGTTGTCAACATTTGTCTTTAACATAAAGCATTCAAATTTATTATTTACACACACAATCCGCTCATACATACATACATACATATATATATATATGTATATATATATATATATATATATTATATATTATATTATACGTACATAGATTTATCGTGTATATATATACATATACGTCGTCGTATACATATATATATGTGTGTATGTGTGTGTGTGTGCACAATGTATATATACTTGTGTGTGAGTACATGTATATATATATGTACATATATATATGTACATCTCTCTCTTTCTTTCTCTCTTTGAATATATATATATATATATATATATATGCATATACATATACATATGCATATACATATATATATATATATATATATATATACACACACACAGATGTACATACACAGATATATACACAGATGTACATACACATATATATATATACATACACAGATACACACAAATACATACACTTGAGCCATTAATTAAAGAAAACACAACCGGTGAACCCAACCGTCTGGTTACCACTGTGTTGGTGTTGTTGTTGTTGATGATGATGATGATGATGATGATGATGATGACGATTTTTCCATCCCCCAAAACGAGCTCCCCATGCCCCCTTCTTTACAAAACACCACCATGCCTAAGTCATACACTGACTGCAGCGACAGTCAATTAAGACTTCTTGAATAAACAACGTTTGCCTGTTTTTCCTTCAGCAAAGTATTTCACCAGGTGTGTATATATGGTAAGCAAACAGCGTGCACATAAGCAGCATTAATGTGCACAGTATGTACACAAACGCAGACAGACGCATACACACTTGGGCAACCACATATATACACATAGATACACATACACACACGAACACACATACACCATATATATATATGTATATATTTATATATATATATATATATATCTACATTTATATATCTAAATATGTATGTTTATATATTTATATATGTATGCATAAGCATATGTATATATATATATATATACATATATACACATTAAGTACATATATATATATATATATACACAAATTTACTTCTACATACATACATGCATATTATTTGTGTATATCTCTGTGTGGGATATATGTGCATGTATGTATGTGTGTGTGTATGTGTGTGTGTGTGTTTGTATGTGTGAGTACACATTTTTAAAAGGGGGCAAACATTAATACAAAGAAAAACACAAATACAAGCGGGAATATTGAAGCGAGTGGTTAGGTGGGCCTCGAGACGGTATATACGCGATACTGCAATAACCACATTGCTACAATCCTTCTCTGCATGCCGTGTAGCATATTTAGATAAGTAAGCAACAATTTGGGGATCGTTCAGAATCCTAGCTCAGGAATAGCTAATGTTTTTCCGCTAGTTCATAATTTTATTTGGATTTCATTAGGTCCCAACGTCTATTTCTTATTGTACAGGGTGTTCAAAAAGAGTCTCTCCGCAGTGCATTTTTTGAAAACACCACCAACACCGAGAGATATTGCTCAAATATTGTTTATCCATTTGTAGGATAAGTGGAATTAGTAATGCATACTTTCAGCAAGATGGGGCTACAGTTTATACTTCGGGCATCACCATGCCGCTCCTTGAAAAGATTTTCGGTGAATGACCATTCTGAAGGGGCTTTGGCCACCAAGATCACCTGATTAACACCACCAGACTCAGGGAGCAAGTAAAGAATCGCTGTACAAGAATCGTCCGAAAACCATTAATGAGCTAAAAGACGCAATCATAACCTTCACACGGTCTAAACTGCGTCACACTCTCCCAGATGTATTTCAAAACATGTGGAGAAGAGTCAACGTATGTATTGAAAATAAAAGACGGCACTTTCAACACCCCTTATAAAGATTTTTAAGGTCTTGTAAGATCTAAAATATTCTTTTGTAGTCTTACACCATCTTATAAATATTTATTTTGCAATAAAATACTTACTGTATAAGTGTGTTAAAAAAACTACCGACGGGTAACATTGTGAATATACTTCTTTCATTTAGGGTAATATCCAGCAATGGTGCATTTGTAATTTAATAGTTAAACAGTGTTTTTGATGTTGATAACGTATATCGGTTACTTAATTGGTTGAATGGTTAACAAGTTGACTAATGATAACAAAGGAAGTGAAATAAAACCAGTGCATGTGTTTCTTATTGACATAATGATCCTCAGATGATACAAAAATTATGTTTCAACACAGTTTCACATCAGAAATGTTATAGCCCCAATACAAGAATAGATTCGAAACTACCAGAATGTATAAAGGTTACATACGCACGTAATCTTTTAGATTCTTGCTGTCCGCCGTGCATATCAGGATTTATTATCGCTTGGCAGATATCAGGATGTATGAGTTAACAGATTTTTCGTTCGAATTATAAGCAGGTTATCGACTCCTGTCACATACTTTGCCCCGGGTATTTCTTTCTGATGAGAAACAATATGTCGAAACACCGGTGTCTTAGAATCTTTTGCACCAACGAGACGAAGGTATCATAAACACATAGTCGTCGTAAAAAATAGAACTTATTTTCCTGTGACCTACGCAACAGCTATTAGCATATTTACGTAACAGGAACTGCTGAGACGTATCAGGAATAGACATGTAGACCATGATTCAGATTCTCAAAGTTCACCGTACAAATAACAATTTTGAAAGCGGTCCACCAACTACCTAAATTGAACACTTAAAGCATAACATTGCATTTTATTACGTTTCCACTGGAAAACAGATACCTAAGAAAGCACCAGGTGTTCAAAGGTATATCTTAATGCAGCAATCAAGTGCAGAACTAATTACAATTGCTAAATTAACGGAGTGACAGGCAGAACATTAAGATATATCCTGTAAATAATAGTTTATGCATCTATTTACTATGAGAGATGTTATCAGTGGAACACCAGCTGCTCAAAGTTATTTCTTCCCCACTTCATGACGTAACTAAGTGCATAATTAACTACAGGTGCAAAATGTAAAGTGCATACAAACACATTCACAAGCATATATATACATATATATACATATATATATACATATATATATACATACATATATATACATGTTATATATATACATATTATATATATATCATACATATATTATTATATATATATATATATATATATATATATCATACATACATACATACATACATACATATATACATACATACTTATATATATATATATCGGAATGTGTGTGTGTATATATATATTATATATATATATATAAAGAGAGAGAGAGAGAGAGAGAGAGAGAGATCGGAATGTATGAAAGGTAAAGGTTATGGGGTGTTATCTACAGTTATTTCGGTGATAATACTCTGCTTCGCAATAATGATAACGTCTTGGATATGGTGGAGAAAATATTTCAAGAGCTGACACCTCCTGCTTCTTCACTTATTCCAGTGTATATATGCATGAACATACATCCATACACACATACACGCACGTGCGCACTCACACACACACACATGAATAGATATACATATATACATAAAAGAATATTTTCATTTATATGTATGTATATTTATATATGTATATATATATATATTCAGACACAGCCGTGACAAGAAACTTCTTTCCCAAACACATAGTCCATGGTTCAGTCCCACCTTAGCTAAGTGTCTTCTACTATAGCCTTGATTGAAGTTTTTTGAGTGTATATGGTTGACGGAAATTGAAATACGCCCGTAAACGTATTTTATACATACGAGGGGCGTTCAATAAGTAATGCCTCTGACCCACTTGCAGTTGTTTAATCTAGCTGAAATTAACATGTGCAATTATTTATATCTCTATAGATTAAGTGGCAAATTACAGCTCTGAACTAATTGTAGTTTCTGATATACAGGTGTTTGAACTGAGTCAAGTGTGAAATGGAGCCTGTTGAGTGTCGAGCAGTGATCCGGTTTTTGTATTTGAAAGGACGCACACCACGGGAGACTTTTGATGAAATGAAAGTAACTTATGGTGATGATGCCCCATCATATGACCTTGTAAAACGCTGGCATCGTGAATTCAAACATGGTCGGAACTCTGTGGAAACATCTCCCATATCTGGTCGCCCCCTTCTGCCATTGATGAGGCATCTGTCCGTCAAGTTGAGGCTGCCATTTTGGAAGATCGACGCATAACTATTCGCCAAATAACCCATGAGGTCAAGTTTAGTACCGGGTCTGTGGAAACTATCATTCATGACCATTTGCATATGCAAAAGGTGTCTGCCAGATGGATTCCCAGGTTGCTCACACCTTTCCAGAAGCAAGAACGCGTTGAGAGCTCGAGGATGAATTTGGAGATGTGCCAAGAAGATGAGTCAAATTTTCTCAAAAGACTGATTACACAGGATGAAACCTGGGTCCATCACTATGATCCAGAGACCAAAGCCCAGTCAATGCAGTGGAAGCTCCGTGATTCACCTCCTCCAAAGAAGGCAAGGGTGCAGCCCTCCGCTGGCAAAGTCATGCTCACAGTCTTCTGGGACCAGGAGGGAGTAGTGATGAGAGATTTCCTGGCAAAGGGTACCACAATTACAGGAGCCTATTATGCTTAACTTTTGAGGAAATTAAGAGAAGCTATCAAAATCAAGAGGCGGGGCAAGATCAGCAAAGGCATCCTCCTCCTGCAGGACAACGCTCCGGTCTACAACTCGCGTGTCGCCAGATCAGAAGAACAGGCGTGCGGTTATGAACTCCTCCCCCATCCCCCTACTCTCCTGACCTTGCACCCTCTGATTTTCACCTCTTCCTAGCCATCAAGTTGTTTTTGAAAGGAAAGCATTTCCCAGATGATGCGGCCTTGATTTCTGAAGTCACGTCGTGGTTGGAGGACCAAGCTGGGGTCTTCTACAAAAACGGTCTCCAGAGTTGCATCAAACGATGGGAGAAATGTGTAACTCTGAGTGGTTCCTATGTAGAAAAAGACTAATAACTGTGCCAAGTTTCGTTGCTCTACTGCTATGGGAAGTGGGTCAGGGGCATTACTTATTGAACGCCCCTCGTACATATACATATTCTCTCTCTCTCTCTCTCTCTCTCTCTCTCTCTCTCTTCTCTCTCTCTCTCTCTTTACTCTTTTACTTGTTTCAGTCATTTGACTGCGGCCATGCCGGAGCACCACCTTTAGTCGAACAAATCGACCCCGGGACTTATTCTTTGTAAGCCCAGTACTTATTCTATCGCTTTCTTTTGCCGAACCGCTAACTGACGGCGACGTAAACACACCAGCATCGGTTGTCAAGCAATGCTAGGGGGACAAACACAGACACACAACATACACACACACATATATATATATACATATATACGACGGGCTCTTTCAGTTTACGTCTACCAACCATCCCTCACAAGGCTTTGGTCGGCCCGAAGACTATAGTAGAAGACACTTGCCAAGATGCCACGCAGTTGGACTGAACCCTGAACCATGTGGTTGGTAAGCAAGCTACTTACCACACAGCCACTCCTGCATATATATATATATATAATATATATATATATATATATATATATATATATATATATATATATATATGCGTTGTGTAGGTGTGTGTGTCTTTCTGGCTCTGTTTGTCCCCCAGACCACTTGACAACCGGTGCTGGTGACACTACATCTCTGTAACTTAGCGTTTCGGCTAAGCTTTAAATAATTAATTACTGGAGTCGAAACATACGACAAAATTTCTTTAAGATGGTGTCCCAGCATGACCGCATCCTAATGACTGAAACTAGTGAAAGACAAAAGTTATGTATACATGCAATACACACACACACACACATGTGTTTACCGTAAATCCTCGAGCATAGTCCGTCCTTGAGTATAATACGCAGTTTAGGGGGCTGTACCTCTGAAAAACCTAAACCTCGTGTATAATACGCGCCCCTTCTCTAACTTGAGTCAAGGAGGTCGACATAACGTCCTTGGTTTGTAAAAAGTATATATGGTAACGTCCTTTATTATTATTGTATATAACATAATGCAAACGTGTAGCTTTTTTGTGCATTTTGTTTGCAGAAAATAAAGAAATAACAGTAATAACGTTTAATAAATGTTGCTTACTGCAAGTTATGGATGATTCTTTTATGACTTCA
>NC_043013.1:6674802-6684802 GCF_006345805.1 Octopus sinensis
TGTCCCAGAAATATCTAGAATGATTTCTTTCCCACGACACACACACAAATCTTTGTATTACCTCAATTCATAAAAATTTACACGAAAAATATTTCTTTGGAGAATCAAGAAAATGCATCTCATACCAAAGAAGGTTAGAATTGGTCACGTGTCTACGAGCTATAAAACTTTGAGTAACGGCCTGGGAAGTCATAAAATCCCAACTCTCAAATACACACATGTACATGTCTGTCTGTCTGTCTGTCTATATGTATGTATGTATGTATGTATGTATGCATGCATGTATGTATGTATGTATGTATGTACATATCATGTATATATGTGTGTATCTATCTATCTATCTATCTATCCATCTATCACCACAGCTTCTTAACACCACAGCCATATTTGTGTCTAAAGTGTGAGTAGTTATTGCAAACATTTCCGCCCAACCAAGTTCATTACCACATTAGGCCAGGAGGAAACAATGAGCCTGCTGCTAGGTTTGCCCCAAGGGCCTACTGGGGCTGAAAATTGACCAGGGGAACCAATTGAAGTTCCCAGAAATTGCCGCCTCAATATCAGTAAGGTAGGATATGCTGCTGGTCTCAGAAGAACCCAAGCCAGAGTTCCAGCTAGAACACATTAGCCCTTGGAGGAACGCATAGAGGAGGCTAACGAATGCAAAATTGGGAAACATACTGAGTTGTGCCAAAGCAAAGGGAAGCAAGGAGAGTGTGATTCCATCGAGGTGAGTCGCAGAGAATTTGGAAGTCAGTCACTATATAGAGTTTACAGCACGTTTGACCTCCAGGAGGACAGTAGGAAGAATCATTTCTATTATTAGGCACAAGACCTCAAATTTGGGGAGGGAGAAGTCGATTACATCGACCCCAGTACTCAACTGGTACTTAATTTATTGAGCCCGAAAGTCGACCTTGGCAGTATTTGAACTCAGAACGGAGCGACGGGCGAAATACCGCTAAACATTTCGTCCGGCGCGCTAACGATTCTGCCACTCGCATACACAATGTTAAATTATTGCATTGGGGGTGTCTTTGATATACCAGACAGTAGGAAGAATGCCACCAAGTTGACTGTGGAGGTGGCAAGGGTTGCTTCAAGCTGGGTGTAGAACAGGGGATGTGAGCCCCAAAAGGGGTCGTACTTCTTTCGCTAGGGCTAACTGGACAGAATTTGGAGCCTGATCAAACACAGCTGAATCATTTTTGTGTGGGTTCCTGATATTGAATGGCTCGAAATACCTAATGCCCACCCCCTAAGAAACATTGCTCATGACGCGTTCAGGTTCATCACACAATGCTGTATGGAAAAACTATGTATTCATACATATATATATGTATTGTATATTTATATATGCCACACACATACACACACACACATATATACGCATACATACATGCTACATACACACACACACACACACGCACACACAAATATATATATATATATATATATATATATATATACGTATATGTGTGTGTGTGTGTGTATATATATATATGTTTCTATGTGTGTGTGTGTGTATTTGTCACCCACTATTGCTTGAAAACCGGTTTTGGTTTGTTCACGGCCCCGCAACTTAGTGGTTGGTTCATTAATAGTAATCTATAGTAAAACCACCATAGATGAAAAAAAATTAAGCCCTGAGATTGATTCGATTCGTTCATCTAAACTTTTCAAATTTGTGCCCAAGCATGGGCTGCAGTCCAATGACCGAAACAAACATAAAATCTACGTTACGAGTTATAAGTTTTTGTTTTCCTATTCAATATTTTTAAACTTTAAAAATGATTTATATCAAATCATATATGAAGGCATTAAAAAAAAATTTACCTTCCATGACCAAAACATTCTGACCTTTCCTCACTCTGAACAAAGCATGAAGGTGGGAGAATGTTATGTCTTTTGATGGACTGCAATTATTAATTATCCTGCTTCTAGTGTTTCCGTGCCATAAAAGATTACGACAGTTTTAGTAATTTGAAAGGAATGTTTTCCAACAGGAAAAAATAAAAACTGAACTTTCTTTTTTGTCATAATGTTTAATACAAGTTGTATGTAGGAGTGTATTTATGTATGTATGTATGTCTATATATGTATGTAAATATGTACGCAGGTATTTACGTATGTATGTTGGCATATTTGCACGTATGCATATATATACATATGTATGTGTGTGTGTATAAGTGTATGTCTATATATATATACATATATATATCCAGTAATCTATCAATCTATCTACTATCTATTTATCTATCTATCTAAATATTTTTTTCTCTTTCTCTCTCTCTGTCTATATATATATATATAAACACACACATTTATTCGCAAACAAAAGAATTTAATAGAAAATTGGACCAATGTTGTTTTCAATACATACATACACACACACACACACACACAACACACACCATATATATATATATATATATATATATATAATATATATATACATATATATATACATATATATATATTATATATATATATATATATATATATATATATATATATATATATATATATATAATATATTATATATATATTTAATATATATATATATCTTTTGGCGCTCCTGATGTCTTAGCAGCAAAAAGGAAATGAAGCATAATTCAGCAGTAGGTCCCGATAGGTTCCCTGCTTGTGTCTTGAAGATGTGTCAACACCAACTTGCGCCCCCTCTAGCCAATCTATGGCGGAACTCACTGAAGTTGGATATATACCAGAAGACCTTCTATCCCAGTCTGTGTTGTCCAGTTTTCAAAAAGGAAACAAATCGCTTGCCGTGAATTACCGTCCAATCTCACTCACCTTTCATATCATTAAGGTATTTGAGAGAGTGCTGAGATCGCGTATGACTCACTTCCTTGAGAGTCATAATATGCTGAACCCCAACCAGCATGGATTCCGTAATGGAAGAGATTGCTTGTTGTAGCTACTGCATCATTTTGATGACATTTTGAGAGCCTTGGGAGAGGGCTCCAACACTGATGTCATCTACCTTGATTTCAGCAAGGCCTTTGACAGCGTTGATCATAAGATCCTTTTGAGAAAGCTGTCCAATATTGGTGTCACTGGAAAGCTGCTGCAGTGGATCAAGTGCTTCCTGTCTAACAGAACCTAACGTGTTGTAGTCGAAAGAGTCAAATCCAGCCCAGCCAAAGTCAGTAGTGGTGACCTACAAGGCACTGTGTTGGGCCCACTTCTCTTCATCATCTACATAAATGATATTAATGACACCATCAAACACAGTAACATCAGAAGTTCGCTGATGATTCCAAGCTCCAGAAGGTCATCAATGGCGTGGATGACCGAATAAGCCTTCAGTCAGACCTTCTGGCTGTTGTCCAATGGGCGGAAAAGAACAACATGTTGCTAAACGAAGACAAATTCGAACTGATCCACTTTGGAAGGGAGGACGCTCTGAAACTCCCATAATCCCTTCCTTCTGGAGAAATTCTCATGGCGTCTAACAACATCAGAGACTTGGGAGTAACAGTGGACAACAACATAAGCTGAGCTACACATATAAGTAGCAAAGTTGACATGGCTCGCAGAATGTGTTCCTGGATACTCAGAACCTTCCAGTCGAGAGATTCTCACACCATTATCCTTCTCTTCTCCACTTTTGCCCGACCCCACCTTGAATACTGCTGTCCACTGTGGTTTCCCTACACGAAACCAAATGTTATGAGAATTGAAGCTCCCCAAAGGTCAATCACAAAAAAGATAGATGGCATGTCAGACCTCGACTACTGGGGTAGACTAGAGAAGCTGAAACTGTACTCACTCCAACGACTCCGTGAACGCTATATTATCTGTATGATGTGGAAAATATTTCATCAGCACTGTCCGAATGATGTTGGCATCACCTTCAAAATACATCCAAGGCTTGGACCACGTGCCATCCGTCCACAACAAAAATCTAAATCGCATCACATAACGACAATACGGCACAACTATTTCACCTCAATTGGACCCGCTCTCTTCAACATTACACCAGGACACGTCAAAACAGAAACTGACCACACAAAATTCAAGACGTCTTTGGACAAATTCCTCCAAACATTCCGGACAAACCACCCACACCCGGATATGTCTCCGCAAACAGTAACTCTCTGCTCGAATGGGCCTTGGTGCCCAAATCCTGAATTGAAAGACTTCGCCAGGTGCTGCTATTAAGTTAGACATGGCCTGGGCCAATACTGGCCAAAACCTTTCTATTCTAAGTTATTCTAATTATATATATATATATATATATATATGTGTGTTGTGTGTGTGTGTGTGTGTGTGAGTGTTGTGTGTGTGTTTGTGTGTGTACATATACATATATAATATATATATATATATATGTATATATATATATATGTATGTATAACACCTATATTATACATATCATATATATATATACATTTATACATTTATAAATATACATAGGCATGAATAAATGCATGCACATTTGCATGCTTACATACACACATATATATATATGTATGTATATATATATTATATATATATATATATATATATATATATATATATATGTATGTATATATGTATATATATATATATATGTGTGTGTGTAAGTGTATATATATGTGTGTGTGTATGAGTGTGTAGCCTAGCCAATTTCCCGAATATCAATTACTCTACAACTGTCAATGAATCTACAGTCGTTTTAGTGATACCTACCTCTCCTTAGTAGGCCCCTACATCATCACTCACTCTTTTAAATGTTTTTCCACCCCCACCCCTTCTTCATTTGTTTCCTACTCCGTCACGAAATAAACTCTCACCTTTCTGCTTTCATTTATTTTATTTCCTTTCCTGTCGATCACTCACTCGATATTTTCCCTTGAGTGTCCTTTTTCTCTCTCGCAAGTGAGAGAGCGAATAAAACCGCGCGATACTTATGAAACGTGCATTTTTGTGTAAATATGTTTTGATTGATTTTAAATTCCGCCATTGTCAGGACACGTGTGACGTACAAGATTTGAGTTATCCGTTAGAAATAACAGCGCATTCTCCTTTAAATCACACACAAACGGCTTATGGGAGGACGTGCACATGGTAATAAATTTTGGAAACACTTCTTAATAATGAAGTGATTGCCACGCCTGAAACATCTTTTGCTCATATCTTTGCTCAATCAGAGAAAGTCTTATTCCAAAGAACAACCATTTGTAAGTGTGTTCATATAAACAACCGAATGATACTATTTATGAGGGTTTCGATTCTCTAGCTTTGCTGACTCTGTACGACTTTCACACAAACACACACATTTTACATTCCTCCCTCCACTTGTTTTTTTTTAAATATATTTTTTAAAGGCGGTACTCCAGCATGGGCACAGTCAAATGATTGAAACAAGTAAAAGAGTATATCTTAGGTCTTACCTTCAACAGTATTCCTTATACCTAATTACTTCACCATAGGATATTACGTTTCATTTGGAACAGTCTTCACAAATATCGCATTGGCTTTCAATATTTCTCATTGACTACACAACGAATTTCCGTGATGCTTGGCAAGTGATTTGTTCTGAAGAAATGGATTGAACCCGAAACAAATACACGCAAAGACGTCAGTTTAACTATTTAGAGAAACACCGTTTAAGCTTATGTATGTGTACTTGACACCCGTTTTAGTAAAAGGCTGTGGTCATCAATACTGTTTCTTTTACCGCTGAGGGAAGAAAGAAGGTAGCCTCAACCAGAAACATGACCCGGATGCTTGCAAATGTGTGGACCTCCTACATCCGTTAAAGCTACTCAGGGTTCATATAGAGGTGTTAACGCAGATTAATACTTAAGTACTTCTACCATCGAAATCCAACATAAATCTAAGTTTACATATGCTTGGCTAAAATTTCCATCAAACTATTCAAAGCCTAACATTTCCACATTAACATCTGTATATATAAAAGGCAGGATGTGTGTGTGTGTGTGTGTGTGTGTGTGTGTGAATGTAATTTATGCACGTCCACAAATTAGCACGCATGTCGCTCCAATTTTAGGAGGACATTCGTCATGATCCTAGCTGTATTTTCGTCAACTTATTTTTACCAGAGGCACCAGCGAATTTTCAACCAAAACTTTTAGCAATTTTCAAGTCGGAGAAATCACCATTGTTTGCAAACAGGAGTTAAATCCCTTTCTAGCGACGAGTAAGTTTTTGTTAAGACTTCTGTTGTTGTCTTTTCATCGAGGAAAAAAGTATTTTGTTGATATACGGGCAACACACACATACGTACATGTATGCGTACAAAAAACATGTATGCAATAGGTGTATGTACGTACGTGCGTGTGTGTATGCATGTGTGTGTGTTGCCCATATATATATATATAATATATATATATATATATATATATATATATATATATATATACACCAATTTCAGCAGATTTCGTCAGGTTTGACGTTGATGTTACTTAGTTTGTTTTTAATATAAGAATTTGGTTAGCTCAATAATCCTAACTTAATCCTGGGCAAAGACGGGTTATACTGTTAGTATCTAATAAAACTACGCGTGATCAAATCCCTATGCAGCCCTTTGCAAATTAAACCCGCATTAACGAACTCTTAATTAACTGTGTTTAATAATTCTGTCAGATCTATTTAAACACATGCAACAGCATATTTTAATAAAATTTCATCACATGCTGTAACAAAATCGCAAAATATGTAATACGCTCCAGCAGCTCGTGTAAATACACACATCATCTCCTCCGTATTTTAATTACGACATCAAATACATTTCCTTGTATAATATATGTATTAGAAGCTTATCAAAGGCGTAAAAAATTACATATCCATAATATAAGTTAATTATAATGGGGTGATTTTCTCTAATTCTGTATGATGCAATAATGGTGCATGACAATCATATTTAAAGGCTATATTTACTTATTGTAACTTAAGGGATTCAGGAATTATCATTATAATTTCATGTTTGTCGACAAAATTTATTGTTAAAGTGTGCCACAGGGTTAAACAACAAAAGGAATATTTTATGGATTTGTAGCTATGGAAGGAAATTATAAACGATGTAGAAACTGCTGAAATGTAATAGGATCATTTTGTTTTTGCAGGGATACATTTGTCGATAATATTATTTTATTAATATTAATTTACTCGCCAATTATAATTATTCTCTAATAGTTTGGGCTATCTAAATGGAAATATTTAAAACACTGTCAGATCTCATCACACACACACACACAATCTTAATTGGTTGCATTGGGGGTGTCTTCAATATACCAAAGAAGTTGCAGTGGAGACGGCGTTGTGTACATGACAACACGATATTTGTCAGTTATTTTCTTAATGGATGAGATAAGATGAAATGATTAAATGTGTTGTTACATGTGATTAAATAAGGGCTAAAATCAGAAATATTAAATACACAGAATTAAGAGTTCATGAGCTAAAAGGCTTAATTATTAGGGTTTTGTAGGACCTTTAGATAAACTATATGCCGGACTTTAGATTGAATCTTATAGGTAAAACGTGATTTATACACAAATATGTACATTGCATTCTCTTTTCATTTATTTCTTTACAATGTTTTCTAATTTAGGTCGATACCTCCTTCGACCTTTCTGAACAACCTACCCCAACTACTCGGGATTCTCAGCAGAGGTTGTTCTATTCATACTTTCGATCACTGAATACAAAACATGGTTCGTGAGACGTCCGTTCGTATGATTTTTTCCTGAGTCACCACCTCATTCTTGCATGCCAACGCGTCATAAGGTCATCTATTTACAGGTGAGTGGACTGCAGCAAAGTAAAATTAAATGCTTTACTGCTCAAGGATACAAGGCACAGCCGGTTAGGGAATCGAAATCACGATCTCGCAGTCGGGAGTACAAAAGCAGGCTACGCGCTTTCACAGTTTAGGTCTCAAGAACTGCGAATTTTCTAACGGAAGGGATTTAGTCGATTCCATCGAGCCAGTAATACGACTGGTACTTTATCATTTTATAGTTAAAAAATGAAAAGAAAAGTTGAGCTTGGTAGGATTTGAACCCAGAATATAAAACGTCAGGAAAAACTGCCGCTAAGCATTTTGTCCGATGTGCTAACGATTCTGCCGGCTCGCCACATTTATTTCTTAATAGTGAAGTCAATTACGTCATATTTTTCGATACTTCTGGCAACAGAATACTGATACAGTTTCACTGTATAATAACCTTCCGTGTTTGTCTTTGTCCGTTAAACTACAATGGGTTTGGAAGTTAATAAACTTTTGCTTGGATTTTCATCCTTTTATTAGAGACAATACAGAAAGATACTTTGGTACTGGAATATATCCCAGTACAGTAATTGTTTCAAATTGTATCACAGATTACAATATATTACACCGACCCCTGTACTTTATTGTATCGACTCCGAAAGGATGAACAGCATAGCTAACTTCAACCAATTTGAACACAGGACGTAAAACACCGAACGGTATACCGTTACATGTACTATCAGACGCGCTATAGTTTCTGCCAGCTCGCCGCCTCAAGTCCGTTCATTAGTTGAGACACAGCTGTTTATCATGTGTTAAATAATTGGGAGTGGTCTCTCCTACATTTAACAGGAAATCAGCCTAGTTCGGTTTCTACATATGGAGCAATGAGAACATGCTGTTTTGAACTGGGTTAACTCAAATCGCGAAAATCCATTATCAAAACCGTTTCATACATGACTGTCTCTAAATTTTATTCAAACATATTGCACCAAGATCTAAATCATCCAAATTAGACCGTATCAATGACCTCTTATCGATTCACGGTAATCCTTATTTTTAGCGGGAGTTTTGTGGCCTGTAATACACACTACATTGTATCTATGGAAATTTTGATATGTACTATTATTTTGTAATTTTAAGTAGTTTAATTCTTTAATTCTTGAGCACTTAGAAAACTGCAATATCAAATCCTTTTCGACATTCTTAGTCTTCAGTATACAAATGATCCTTTATATAATCTTTTTCTTTCCTACCCGAAAAGTCCGAAAGTAAATCCAACTGTTGCAAAATTTGAACTTAAAAATTTATCTTCTCCGCACTCCGCTCTTTACGTCACGTTTATCCAGCCATTTTCCAAAATTATTAATTCTACCCATTTACTAAACCCAATAATAAAGCTAGATATTCTCTAGATATTATCTATTTCTTGTCTCTCGGTCATATATGGAGAGCCATGGCCTAGGGCTAAGGCATTGAACTCACGATCGTAACTGAGTGCTTAGGTTGTTGGAATCCCTACCGAGAGGCCAGTCGTACCCTTAAGCAAACAGCTTCATTTCATGTTGCTTCATTCTAATGGAGAGGACGAAAAATATCTCTTAGCAGCATTTACGGATTAATTTTGCATACAAATTAATTCCAAGGGCATATGGTTAAGTGATACTAGAATATATATTCCATCAATTTTCAAACTAATCTATTTTCTCACTCCGTCAATGTCTACGTAATGTCACTGTAAATTATTTCTTCGAGGCAATACACCCTAAGGTAAATTAACATATTCACAATTCTTTCAGCCGCGTTCTCGTTAAATTTTCTTCTTCTTCTTCTTCTTCTTCTTCTTCTTCTTCTTCTTCTTCTTCTTTCTTCTTCTTCTTCTTGTTCTACTCTTCTTCTTTTCTTCTTCTTCTTCTTCTTCTTCTTCTTCTTCTCTTCTTCTTCTTCTTCTTCTCTTCTTCTTCTTCTTCTTTCGTCTTCTTCTTCTTCTCGTGGAATAAATATTTGTAGACTTACAATATTAATTGAAATATTATAAATAGCTTAAATAAATTAACTCAAGGCTTTATTCTAGAGTATAATTAATATAGAGACTTCCAAGTTTACTTAAACTGATTGAATCACACTTTCTGATAACAATATACATAGTTGATAATGAAATTACATAATACAACATTTATTACCCCAGATTAATATACAAGGAACCTGATTTGAAGACTTTCATACGTATTATGGTAGATTTCGCTTATGGAATAAGCG
>NC_043013.1:6689802-6697302 GCF_006345805.1 Octopus sinensis
TGACGGGGACGTAAACACAACCCAGCTTCGGTTGTCAAGCAATGCTAGGGGACAAACACACACCAACACACACATATATATATATATATATAATATATATATACATATATACGACAGGCTTCTTTCAGTTTCGCGTCTACAAATCCACTCACAAGGCATTGGTCGGCCCGGGGCTATAGCAGAAGACACTTGCCCAAGATGCCACGCAGTGGTACTGAACCCGGAACCATGTGGTTGGTTAGCAAGCTACTTACCACACAGCCACTCCTGCGCCTATAGTTTTTTTTTTTTTTTTTTTTTTGGTGGTTCCCATTTTGCTGGAAGTAAACCTCCAAATTATGAAAGTCCTTTACATGACTGCTGCAACAATTTTAGATAGATGGGACGAACCACAATATTGTAAAAGAAAATGAATGCTACAGTTAACGATTTTGATGAGAAGCTGCATTATTCTGTAACTCCTTGTATTTCTGTGTAATAAGCTGATTCTCAATAGGTATAAATATGGCGGACAATTGGTCCACTTAACTGAAATGTACCTCATCACTCCCAACAATTTTCGCATCTTCTCCACGTCTTGTCAATTGGAAGCACTCCGTCGGTTACGACGATGAGGGTTCCGGTTGATCCGAATCAACGGAACAGTCTGCTCGTGAAATTAACGTGTAAGTGACTGAGCACTCCACAGACACGTGTACCCTTAACGTAGTTCTCGGGGATATTCAGCGTGACACAGAGAGTGACAAGGCCGGCCCTTTGAAATACAGGTACAACAGAAACAGGAAGTAAGAGTGAGAGAAAGTTGTGGTGAAACAGTACAGCAGGGATCACCACCATCCCCTGCCGGAGCCTCGTGGACCTTTTTTAGGTGTTTTCGCTCAATAAACACAACGCCCGGTCTGGGAATCGAAACCGCGATCCTATGACCGCGAGTCCGCTGCCCTAACCACTGGGCCATTGCGCCTCCACTCTTGTCAATTACTGCTCGCAGAACTCCACCGTTTAGTCAAGATAATCTTCATTGAGAGTCTGCACCAGTCTTGGAATGTTACATTTTTTACAGCAACGCTTCAAAGTGATTTCCAAATTCCTTCCTCCCGACATGGATGCTGAAACAGTTTGTCTTGAACATCAGCAATGCATTTATAATATCATTTCTTGCTTTGTGGGCTCGTTGACGTTTGTAGTTTTCCGGAACGTTTCCAGTAGACATTCAGAAGAGTTCCATCCACTTCGAACTTATCTCTAATTCAAGAAATAGTAAGTCGATTAGGTGAATCGGTTGGGAAACTCCTTCCTAAAGAGTTTTTCAACTACCTGCGGTTCAAGTTCTAGTAGCACTTTAGGTTACAACTTTTGTTGAAAGCTGAGGCTGACATCCGTCAATATTAGAGATTAAATCTAGGAGGAAATAAAAAATTAAGTTAGTTATTAGCTGTGAAAATATATATATATATATACAGGATTTAGACATTCTGTATAAATACATATATGCATACAGAAATAGATATATGAATGTATATAAAGATATGTTTATATATACATACGTACATACATATATATATATATACACACACACACACACACATATATATATATATATCGCTTTTGGATTTGGTTTGCAAGATTCTTTATATGAGTTCGTGTGTTGAAGCATATTCTGCTGTGTCTGGGGAGAATCATTTTCTTTTTGTGCCTTATAATTTAACACACTCACCCATAAAATATCCACTTATTTCTTATTTTTATTTCCCCAAATTTTCGTTGCGTTTTGCAGCCTTTTCGATAGTCTTGACTGTCATACACACACGCACACACACACACACAACACACACACACACACACACACACACACATATATATATATATATATGTAAATCTATTATGTATTAAATAAGCTTCAGTTTGTAAACGAAAACGTATGCGTGTGTATGTGTGTGTGCGCGCACACACGCACACATATGTATATTTACAGATAAAAGATTAATCAATACATAATACATTTTTTATTTTTAGTACGAAGGACAGGAAATAGTGCGGTGATTATATTCATTGTTATCAATATAAGCAATATCTCTTATTATTTAATGTTTATCTATTAAATTAATATTACATTTTATAGCTTAATCTCGGAATATAATAGCGAGACGTTGCTTCATTGCTGGTACATACCACCCGGGACTTTAACACCCGACACTGTGGATCATAGCACAGTAACTGTCTTACTGAGCTATGGAACCAACCGATCTATAGCAATAATATCCATCCATACTTAATTTGGAGTATTTCTGAGTCAATCGTTTGATTAATGCTATAAATAACACGTATGCTGCATCAAGAGTAGCGTACATCTTCGATTTAGTACCACAGTTTATGAAACAGTCGCCTTAAGAATTATATAAATGTTATGTATAAAATACATTACGCCTTCGATTTCCTTTCATGGCTAAATTGTTACATGCGTGGGCTGTGAAGGAACAATGTTACAGATGTCTAGATTATCATCGTCGTCGTCGTTATCATCATCGCATCTTACGTCTCATAGGGCCTGTTAGTGAGTCACTATAGAGTATAAGCGACCGCGATTACCACATCTTCCTCTGAACATGAGACCAGTCCATCGCTGGTTGAAATGAAGTGTGTTTGTTCAAGACCAAAACGGTTCACCCGATCCGGGAATCGAAACCCCGATGTTGCAATCTTGAGTGCAAGAACCTAATCACTAGACTACCTTGCTTCAATATCTTATCTATAAAAAGGCGGTGAGCTGGCAGAAACGTTAACATGCTGGGCGAAATGCTTAGGGGTATTTCGTCTACCATTACGTTCAGAAATCAAATTTCACCGAGGTTGAATTTGCCTTTCTTCCTTTCGGGGTCGATAAATCAAGTACCAGTTTCGCACTGGGGTCGATGTAATCGACTTAATCCCTTTGTCTGTCCTTGTTTGTCCCCTCTATGTTTAGTCCCTTGTGGGCAATAAAGAAATAAGAAACGTTAGCATGCCGGACGAAATGCTTAGTTGTATTTAGTCTACCATTACGTTCTGAGATCAAATTCCGCTGAGGTCGAATTTGCCTTTCTTCCTTTTAGGGTCGATAAATTAAGTACCAGTTGCGTATTTGGGTTGATCTAATCCACTGTCCCCCTCCACTCAAAATTTCGGGCCTTGTGCCTAGAGTAAAAAAGAATATCTTATAAATAAAAATATTTCGAATGAATGAATGAAATGTAAATAGAATGAGTTAGGAGGAAAGATTTATTATATTTATATTACCAGGATCCAGATTCCTGTTTTCCTATTTTTACGATGCACCGCTTCGTCCAATATCGTAGAATAATGACATCCATCCTGTTCTGTGCACAACTTTTCGGCTTTTGTTAACTTAGCGTATCATTATGTCAGCATGGTTGCAGTCTTAAAGACAAACAAATAAAATATTCTGAGCGTAGTATTGTCCAAAATTATAGAAATAACAGGAAATATAAGAAAGCCTTAGCTGCAATAGTAAACAATAAAAATTTAACATTTGACGGACCGTTTCCTAAATTCTTATCCAAACATTGCAAGAGAATCAGACGATTGCCTACTCTAATGGATAGTACTGAATATTTACGAATTGTACAGAGCAGGTAAGACCTTACCTTCCTCAGCATTTTTGTATTCTAAACGCCTCTTTATTTAATCGCTTATTTTATACACAACTACCTGAATCAGAAGCAATGAAACAATTTTAAATATATACCCACCTATCCACAAGCGTGTATATATACACATATATATATATACATATATGCATACATACACGCACACGTACATATATAGAGACAGATATATGATAGACGGATACAAACACAAACACATACAATACATACATACATATGTGTGTGTGGGTATGTGTGTATATAGCGTCTAAATTGTGATGACGTTTTGGTCGGTAACTGATGAAGGTGAAGTTGTTGACGTACTTCGTGTCTTTTCCATATGTCTCTTTTTCTTATTCCTGTGCCAGTTTACTATTATATATATATATTGTTATATTTCGGAATGGTCATATTGCCAGTTTAGCCAATAAAAACACACGCACTATATATGTGGTGCTATTATATAAAAAATAAATAACACTGAAGCAAAATAACACCAAATATATAGTGCGTGTGTTTTTATTGGCTAAACTGGCAATATGACCATTCCGAAATATAACAATATCTGTTTCAACACACGACTTCACATAAAAATTCTTGCACAACAAATATTTAAACGTATATATATATATATATATTGTAAGAATGATGAATAAAAGCATAGAAATAAAAAAGAAATACACACAAGGAACGAGTTTTAATAAATGTTCATTAGTTTAACGATTAAATCGAGGATGGAATAGAGTTAACGCTTCGAATGTTGGTCCTTCATCAAACGAAAACTACGAGAGGCGCAAAAAAAGAGGAAAAGTATTTGAGAAGGATAAAATCGGGTAGGGGCTTAAGATGTAGATTGCAAATATAGGTGTCTATTTGTGCATAAAGGGGACTAGTAGATTTATGAAAGTCATGTATTCAAACACTAGATTTCTCACCCATGGGAGTATGAGTTTCCTTATTCATCAGCCATATGTCAACGTTTTGACAAATAGGATATGTTCAGGTAATAAAACTGTGTAATATAAGACCAAAAATTCACATAAAATATCTCAGTAAAGAAGACTAGATATTTTAAGACACCAGCCTTAGTAAGGCAACGCTAGCAATAACACAATGATCAAACGGCGAAGACTGGCGTAAATCGATAAGTTAAAGACCTTATATTAACAAATATTGAGATTTAGTAAACGTAAGTTGTGTTTAAACATTTCATTAACTATCTCTGTGTTATTAGATTACAGAATAACAATAAGAGCAGAAACATTAACAATAACATCAACGACAACAACACCAACAACAGCAACAATAATAATAATAATAATAATAATAAATAATAATAAAATAATAGTAATAATAACAATAAAAAATAATAATAATAATAATAATAATAATAATAGTAATAATAATAATAATAATAACACAACAACAATAATAATAATAATAATAATATAATAATAATATATAATAATAATATAATAATAATAATAAAATAATAATAATAATAATAATAATAATATAATAATAGCAATAATAATAATATAATAATAATAATAAACTACTGAATAATAATAATAATAATAATAATAATAATAATAATAATAATAATAATATATAATAATAATAATAATAATAATAATAATAATAATAATAATAATAATATAATAATAATAATAATAATAGTAATAATAATAATAATAATAATAGCAATAATAATAATAATAATAATAGCAGAAACACAAACTGCTACAAAATTAACTTAATATGGCGACTGTCAGTAGCTTGTTTTATGTGAACGTTACCTTCATCCGTGGGTGTTAATGTGAGAAAAATAACGTAACAATACTTTGAAAGTCAGGATTTTCACAATAGCGTTGGGCCGCATACATACAAAGACATAGCGATGTATGAATACATACACAAATACATACACACACACACATGCATGCGCACAACAGCACACAACTATGCTTTCATCAATTCATGTATATATATATATGGGTGTATGTGTGTGTGTGTGTGTGCGCGACCACAACAACAGACACACACACACATATATATATATATATACATGAGATAAAGATAGATTTTATTAGAAATTATTCAATATTTACTGAAACACATACATATTTAAGCATATATATATATATAATATATAATATATATATATATATATATATAAAAAAACACACACTAGGAGTATCATAAGACAGATACATACATACATACATACATACATATATACATTCACACATCCATACATAGTTACACACATATAGCATATGCATGCCTTATGCATGTATATAATATAACTATAAATATAATATATATAGTAGTATGATATATGATAATATATATATATTATATATATATATATTATATATATATATGCATATATATATATGCATACATAACCATTTGTATAGAAATGCGTAAATATATATATATGCACATATATACCCATGTGTATACAAATGTATATATATATGTATGTATATTTATATATATGCACACCTTATATATATATATATATATATATATATATATATATATATTATATAGTTACATATACGCATGTATGGTCTGTGTGTGAGTGTGTGTGATTGTGTGCGTGTGTGCGTTGTGTGTGTGATTGTGTGTGTGCACGCGCATGGGTGTGAGAGTGTGTGAGTGCGCGCTCGCACGTGAAAGAGATAAGCGTTTCCCCGCTAGGGTATGTGTATACACTATTCAGTCTCAAAGTCAATAAGCTGAGGCGGATGGTAGAATTTATGGTATTACGCAAAACAGCTGGTCTCACCTCGGCGAAACGATCACTTTATGAATGTATCCATGTATGTATGCATGTAGGTATGCATGTATGCATGCATGCATGTGTGCTTGTATGTATGTATTTCCTTATCTATGGATTTATGGTTTGGTGTGCATAGATATGAACGCACTCGTGCCTTCATATATGCATACCACATTCTGAGATGCTTCATATATATACTTATATTCATACATATATGGTTTATAATATATTATATATATATATATATATATATATATGCAAATATATGTACATATGTATATTTTGTTTGTATATATATATATATGTATATATATATATTTTGTATATGTATATATATATATATATATATATTACATATATATATTACATATATATATATATATATATTTACTATATATTACATATATATATAATATAATATATATATATAAATATATATATATATATATATATATATATATATATATAGAGAGAGAGAGAGAGAGAGAGAGAGAGAGAGAGAGACGCAGGAGTGGCTGTGTGGTAAGTAGCTTGCTAACCACCCACATGGTTCCGGGTTCATTCCCACTGCGTGGCACCTTGGGCAGGTGTCTTCTGCTATAGCCTCGGGCCGACCAAAGCCTTGTGAGTGGATTTGATAGACGGAAACTGAAAAAGTCTATCGTATATATGTATATATATATATGTATGTGTGTGTGTGTATATGTTTGTGTGTCTGTGTTTGTCCATCTAGCATTGCTTGATAACCGATGCTGGTGTGTTTACGTCCCCGTCACTTAGCGGTTCGGCAAAATAATATGTCCCGGGGTCGATTTGCTCGACCAAAGGCGGTGCTCCAGCATGGCCGCAGTCAAATGACTGAAACAAGTAAAAGAGAGAGAGTAAAGAGTATATATACATAACTTTTCCTCTCACACCGTCTCCGATGAAGGGATATTATTATTAATTAATATCCCAGAAACAACTGTAAGACCTTCTATGCTCTAATATCTATACAGCCTTGGTTTTTTTTTATCTCATTACACAAAAAATTCATATATATATAAATACAGATATACATACATA
>NC_043013.1:6702302-6704802 GCF_006345805.1 Octopus sinensis
CAAATTCTTGATCACAGAATCTCCAAACCCACACTCGACCACTGTCAGGAAATACAGCAAATCTGGACACATCAGAAAATATGACTATGTCCCAAAATGCTAGTAGCCTCTCCACCATTTCACTGGCCCACTCTTTTCTCCGCTTGATGTTGGCTGGTCGAAGAAGCGGCTTCCATCTTGCTGCTCTGCCATAGTAACCAAGTTTGTGGAGATATCTAACAGCTGTTCTGAGACTGACATGAATTTTGTCTGCTATGTCAGAGGCCTCGCAGCGAGGATTATCCGCCAAATTTCTCTTAGCAAAGCGAAGGGTCCTGTCAGAAAGCCCTGGTTGATCTGGGCGAGGTAATGTGGATTCCTTCTCGTTTCTGGTGAATTGAACAATCACTCTATTAACTGTAGAAGGTTTTCTGCGATTTTACGCCATATCCACATTCAGAATGACCCACAGCGTGGCTTCTTTGAAGTTCAGACAGTTCCAAGGCTTCTATTGTAAGTGGCACGATTAAGCAGTCGCATATAGAACCTGAAGCATAAAAATGACAATAAAAGATATAAACTTGTACAAGTTACAATAAGCACAGAACGATATTTTATGTTCTGTCTATTTACTTCTGTCATGTGTGTATGTATGTATATATGTATGTACACACACACACACACACACACACACACACACACATACGTGCGCTCGCCAGCAAGCACATAGATGAAAAAGAAGTTGGAGAAAATAGTAGTGGAATACCGAAGATAGAGTAATATGCAATAAGATGTTTATTTTATATACACGTGGAACATGTGTATAAAACATGTACGCTCCCTGTTGATGTGTATATAGGCAACGCAGGCAAAATATTCTTGAACCGGAAGAAAAATATATGAAATTTTAATTGAGCAACGTTATATAAACTCGTGAGACGCAAATGTTAAACATGCTGTATAAATATACTTTGAAATCCTTTGCTTTAAAAGCAGAAAGCCCAAAATTTTCGACGACATCGACCCCCGTGTTCTACTACTGATTTTAATTGTATTTCTCATTGTTCGTGGGAAACCAAAACTACGATGCATCACCAAGTTCGAGCATGAAATATTTTTAGATTTATAATTTGATAATATTTCTCAAAATAAAACAAAACGAATGTATGGAAAGAACAGGATGTATTGAACGACTAGAGTGATAAAAGTTAATAATGAACTTACAGAGTAACTGAAATGAAAACAGCAAAAGGACTCCTACAGTTGACTAAACATTTTACACACACAAGGATCGAATATTCTTTTCTACTAGGCACGCAATTTTGGGAGGAGGGTGCCAGTCGATTAGATCGACTCAAGTATGCAATTGGTAATTAATTTATCGACCCCGAAAGGATGAGAGGCAAAGTCAACCTCAGCAGAATTTGAACTTAGAATATAAAGACAAACGAAATACCTATTTCTATTTCTCTACTACCCACAAAAGGCTAAACACAGAGGGGACAAACAAGGACAGACAAACGGATTAAGTCGATAATATCGACCCCAGTGCGTAATTGGTACTTATTTAATCGACCCCGAAAGGATGAAAGGCAAAGTCGACCTCGGCGGAATTTGAACTCAGAACGTAAAGACAGACGAAATATCGCTAAGCATTTCACCCGGCGTGCTAACGTCTCTGCCAGCTCGCCGCCTTACAAAGATTACACAAAAGACCAGAAAGTTCAGGTGAGAGAGATTAAATATCGGATATATTACTATACAGCACCCCAACAAAAGCAATGGCTTCTAATTTAGGCACAAGAAAAACAGTGTTTCATTAGTATTATTTTTTATTTACCGTGAATGAATGAAAAGCAAAGTTGACTCCGGTAGGGTTTGAACTCGTAATGTAAGGAGTCGCAAAGGAATACTTTACCGAAGCCCTAATTATTCTGCCACTACACCCGTAGCCTAAAGAATCATTGTTAAGATAGGTCCACCACCCATCAATTATTGCCCGTCTTTTCGTTGTCACATCAATAAACATTGAACTTTCTTTTACTCACTTCAGCTTCCGATCTTTCTGAAGAGGATGTAAATGGTCGTTTCTGACAGTTGTGACTTGATGTACGGCATGGTGGGTGGGTGGGAAGATCGGAAAGGAAAGGACTGTATTTTGGGGCGGTGGAAGGTGGGACTAGATGAAGTATGACTGACGGGGAACATCCGAAGGGGTGCCTCGCACTCTCATTCCGTCTGTTTTTCTCTGTACAGAACACATACACACAAACACACACACAACATATATATACATATCTATCTATCTGTCTGTCTGTGTCTGTCTGTCTGTCCGTCTATCTATCTATCTATCTATCTATCTATCTATCTATCTATCTATCTATCTATCTGTCTGTCTGTGTCTGTCTGTCTGTCCGTCTATCTATCTATCTATCTATCTATCTATCTATCTATCTATCTATCTATCTATCTATCTGTCTGTCTGTGTCTGTCTGTCTGTCCGTCTATCTATCTATCTATC
>NC_043013.1:6709802-6712302 GCF_006345805.1 Octopus sinensis
ATAATATAATAATAATAATAATAATAATAATAATAATGATAATAATAATGATGATGATGATGATGATGATGATGATGATGTGATGATGATGATGATGATGATAATAATATAATAATAATAATAATAATAATATAATAATAATAATAATAATAATAATAATATAATGGTTTCAAATTTTGGCAACAAAAGTAGCAATTTCGGGACCAGAGATGAGTCGAATACATCGACCGCTGTACTCAGCTGGTACTTATTTAGTCGACCCAGAAAGGATAAAAGGCAAAATCGATGTTGGTGGAATTTGAACTGGGAACGTAGCGACGGACGATATGCCGCTAAGCCTTTTGCCCAGCGTGTTACGATTCTGCCATCTCGCCGCCTAATGAGAATAATAATAATAATAATAATAATAATAATAATAATAATAATAATAATAATAATAATACTGTACTGAGAAGAGCACTATTGCTGTGAAAATAACATCCATCCATGAATTTATTTATTTATTAATTTTTAAATACATCTTATATCTGTGAATTTGCGCATGTAATCTGGGAATGCATACAATGCCCTTCTCTGCCCTAGGTGTATGGAAAACACTCGGCGAGAAACGGAAGAAAATTTGAAGAAAGAAGGAAAAAATAATAATACCTTCTACTGGAGGCACAAGGCCTCAAATTTGTTGGATAGGAACTAATCAATTATATCAACCGCAATATTTCACTGGTACTTAATTTTTCGACTCCATAAGGATGAAAAGCAATGTCGAGCTCGACGGAATTTGAACTCAGAACATGAAGACAGATGAAATACTATCAAGCATTTGTCCCGGCTTGCTGACGATTCTGCCAGCTCGCCGCCTTAGTAATAATAATAATACTAATGATGATGATGATGATGATGATGATGATGATGATGATGATGATGATGATGATGATGATGATGATGATGATGATGATGATGATGATGATTAGTAGTATTTCGTCTGGCGTTACGTTCTAAGTTTAAATTCCACCGAGGTAGACTTTGTCTTTCATCCTTTCGGAGTCGATTAAATGAGTAGCAGTTACGCACCGGGGTCGATGTAATCGACTTAATCCCTTCATCTGTCCTTGTTTGTCCCCTCTAGAGTGCCGTTTGTCCAAATTTGGCCAAATGCGTTTCTTTTCAATATTTACTTTTGCTTGCATTAGCTGGTTTCCGTCAAACTATCGTATCTCCAGCTGCTCTGATATCAAAAATTGTCAAAGTTTTGTAGAACGGTTTTGCTATGGAATAGGGAAACTATTTTTTCCGTCTACTGAAAAAGCAACGTTTTGGACTTACGACACTTTTGCAAAATAGGCATGATGTATATATATATATATATATATATATATACATATATATATATACACAATTATCATGCTGGGAAGACTATACAGGCCGACACCAGCAAAAAGCACGAAGGCGCGCGCGCGCACACACACACATGCACACACACACACACATACACACACGTACGCACAAAATTAGAAAAGCGATTGCACACTCTAAATTCGCTTCCAAAGCCTTTTCCGGCAGTTTAAAAAAGAAAAGGTTTAAAGCAGATATAGCAAAAATAATTAATAAATTACGAAAATGTCTTCGAATCATTAAAATTTAAATAACAGTTGAAAATTTTGAAATGTTACGCGTAAATGTTCCGAAAAGTGGCGAGATTTGAGGGAATACGAGATTTAGAGTAATTAAGATTTAGTCAGATCATAATATCACGCGAAATCAATTTTGCTACAATTCTCTAAGTGTTGCCAGGCAACAGAAAATGAGAAATGGGAGTAGAAGATATTTGTTCTTGAAATTTTTTTTATAAATTTTTTTTTTCGTGATATGTCAAGCGGAATGAGGTTTGTGCAGAACATCACTAAAAGACTATTGTTTGGAAACATGTTCAAAGATATAACAACAAAGACAGATAAGGAACAGCTAAGGAAGGTACAATGACATGTTGCAATAGAGACAAAACAAGCGGAAATGGCAAAATACCAAAGACGTATTATCTTTGCTACGAGCAACGTTTTTTTATAGTAAAGCAGTTAGTTTCTGATTAAAAGGAAAAAAAAAATGTTTTATTCTTCTTTACACACAGTGTGTTATATCTGCCTTTTGAAATTTCGGGAGGAGTTTATTTGTGTATGCACTCATGTGTGTGCTTTGTTTAATTACGTTTGAAAAAAAAAAGGCTGAATTGCAAATGTATGTTCATATTTAGAAGGCAATATTATTTATGTGAGGTATATTTGCCATCGCAATATGGCTAACCACTAAGGGTGGGTGTTACTGTAGCTTGTAGCCCCAGGAGAACATCGTCTCCAGCTGGCTTTAGGCACACATTCTGTGCCCTTATGGTATTTGCAACGGGAAGGTCATCCTTCCCTCGTCAACTTAAGTGATACGCACGGACTGCAGTTTCTAGGTATTGACCTGTCCTCAGCGTACGGCAATATTATTTATCTTCCGCTTA
>NC_043013.1:6717302-6722302 GCF_006345805.1 Octopus sinensis
TAACTGCGTAACAGAGGGGACAAACAAGGACAGACAAAATGATTAAGTTGATTATATCGACCTCAGTGCGTAACTGGTACTTATTTAATCGACCCCGAAAGGATGAAAGGCAAAGTCGACCTGGGCGGAATTAGAACTCAGAACGTAGCGGCAGACGAAATGCCACTAAGCATTTCGCCCGGCGTGCTAACGTTTCTGCCAGATCGCCGCCTTTGTGAAAGACATAATAATAATGATTTCTTATTTTTTTATTGAAAAAATAATTTGTATTTCTTTTGATCTAAAAAAAAAATACTTTTATAATTATGATTTGTTTTATTTTAATTACATTTTTTTCTTTATTTTTTAAGGAAAGAAATAATAATAATAATAATAATAATAATATAATAATAATAATAATAATAATAATAATAATAATAATAATAATAATAATAGATCACTATATCAGCATGTAACTTTACTGCAAAATTGCTGACAAACTAACTTTGCACACCTTTCATAGAACAGAAAGACAAAATGAAAACAAAAATCAAAGAATTAACAAGAACATTCTACATCGTTCAAACGCACGTGGACAAACCAGAAGCTATATCGTCAGAGCACCAACTGACAGGCAGTAGAAGATCGGAGGGAAAGAGCAGAATGGACAGAACGAACTATACAGGTATAAAAGGTGGAAAGAAGAACCAAACAAAATGATATTTAGAGAAAGGAGTTGTGAAGAGCAACAGTGAAAGAAAGAAAGAGAGACAGAATGAGATATTGTGTGTGAGAGAGAGGGCGAAATACAATGAATGCGCTCGCGCGTGTGATAGTATTACTATTTTGTTTTTATGTGAAATTACATATAAAAATGATTTAACATTAAATTGAAAGGTCACGCAATATTTTTTGTAGACGTGTTTTGACATTTTTACAGCGTAAAGATTTACGATGGCTTCGTAGTTTGGAGTTACTAATCTGAAACTACGAAGCCATGGTCAACCGTTTCCCACTGAAAATTAATAGACATGGCTGTGTGGTAAGAAGCTTGCTTCCGGTCGTTGACTGATGTCAGTGCTGTTCTTGCTCCGTAAGGAATTTCATCGTTTCATATTGGATTTGTTACTGTTGGACTTATTGTATTTTTGGATTGTTATTATTTGTGAACTTTGTACTGTTGCCCGGTGTACCGGGTGATAGAAATTGTTATTTCTTTTTGTAGCTATTGTGGCAATTTTCAAACAAAATATTTTAAAAAATTGGACTTGTTAAAGGCGTTTTAGATTTTATTATTGTGCACCGCCCAATGCGGGGGCGGGATTTGAACCATTGACAAAGAATTTATAAACTGTTTTTTTTTCGAAAATTATTATAGGTTTTCCTTGTGGAAAACCGATTTTTGTTACATTTTCTTGTGTAATTAACGTCGGCCGAGCATGTCGGTCGAAATTATATATGAAAAATGCACTCTCGAAGAGAGTAATGTTAACTCTGTTAGAAAGTTTTCGGTGATTGCCGCTGTGGCAACCGAAAATATTGATTTCCTGTAGAGAAGCTACATTCAAGAGAATGAAGGAGGAGGATGGGGATTAAAATATCACCCCTCCCCCTTCAAAACGGTTGAAACTGACCGAAAAACAATAATATTGAAATCGTTCTGTCCAAAAACCAAACGATTTAAACATGTCGAAAAAGAGAAAATTGCCAAAATGACTTCCCCGATTTGGAAAAACGTAGCGTATATTGCGAAGGGCAAGACGTATGGTAACGTTGAGGTGCGGTTCGCGTCTGAGGAGAAGGCCCGCGGGTAATTTGTGATACCCCTAAAAACAGAAGATGTGGTGCCTCTGCCAACCTACATAGGAAGAATGACATCCGTTGTAAATGTGACAGAAGTGCCACTAGAAGTAGACCCGAGAAAGGTGATGGCCACCCTGTTTTTTAACAGGACGGACAAAATCCAATTTCTCCAGATTACATGCTCTGCTCTGCAGAATTGGCTCGGGCAGAGCATCTCGGCAATCATTCAGGGAGCTCAGGAAGACATTGAAATACTTCCAGATCAGATACTTGTGGGTGAGAATATTATATTGAGAATCTCTGTCGAAGGGAAAAAAGCACCTGATTCGAATGTGACAAAACGAGCCACATTCGGGCAGATTGTGATTTTAAAAAAAGGAGAAGATGCAGACACGTCGAGGACATTAGTGGTGTAAGGAGACTTTAACGCTATCGTTGACGCACGCATCGATAGTGTGGGCTTGAATGGTAGAAACGTAAACTCACGTCTCGTGGATCTGCTTAAGCGTTTTCAGCAGGCAGACCGTTACAGGCTTGACCATCCGAATGGACCTGGATTAGTGCTGACGGAAGGCTCAAGTCTTAGTTACACAAGATAGTGATAAGAACTAGATATAAGGCTAGTTTTAGCTGTCCACAACTTGTTCAAGCGTCCTACATTGACCATAGAAATGTAGGCTGAACATAGATAGCACTGTTAAGCGAGAATCTGGCTACTGGAAGCTAAACAAGTAAATTTTGACTTGCGATGCATTCTGCAGCTGGATTAAGGAACTAGTACAGAGGGAATTAACCGGAGTCATGGTTAACAACCGGTGGTGGTTCGCCCTTAATAGAGCCATTCGTTTTGAGTCAATTAGGTTTAGCCACCAGCAAAAACTAGATAAGGTCAGAATAGAAGGGTAATTAGTTAACGACTTAGAGGAGGCGTTGAGGTTGGCTCTGCATCACACATTTTGGTAGCAAGGACGGCCTTGGACTGTCACCTCAAAGCCAAACACGAGGGTTGCAGAGTTCGGGCTCAAGTACGAGCATTGGGCTGTGAGGTTATTAAATTTATCGGACAGGCCGTACGGTAGGAACCCAGCGTGACAATGATGCCACAATTAGGTCTCTGGTGGATGACAGTGGGTGTTCGGTCGAAGGACGGGACGAGATGTGTGAGGCGCTATACAAGCACTTTACTGAGTTGTCCGGGAGGAGCGGAACGCTGGCTCATAGTGAGGCCCTTAGGGACTTCTTGTCTGGTGGCCCTCACCTCTCGGCACGAGAGGCAGAGTGCTGCAAGAGGCCAATCACAGCCAAGGTGGTGATCGAGATGCTGGGCGAATGCCCTGCGGAGAAGTCACCGGGTCTAGATGGTCTACCTTATGAATTTTATAACAGCATGTCAGACTTGTTCGGGCACCGGCTGGCCAGCGTTTACGCCAACTGGTAGCAGAATGGGAGAATTCCCAAATATGCGAGCCGAGGGGTGGGGACGCTGATCAGAACCAAGGGGGACGAGATAAGTCATTTTAGGCCCATAACTCTGCTAAATACAGAGTTAAAGATTTTGGCCAAGGTGCTAGCGAAAAGGTTGGCGCGGTGGTAGACAGACTTGTTCGGGGGCGGTAGCCTGCGCCATCTTGGGCAGGTCGATCCACGACAATCTCTACCTTATACGCTACTCCTTAGAGAGGGTAGGGAAACTTTCTGGTGTAAGGGACACAGTCTAAAGCATAAGTCTAAAGAGTCGACCATTAGTACTTGAAGGCGGTCCTCGAGAAGGCTGGCCTGGGCCCGCCTTCTGCGGTTGGATTGCTTTTTGTACAGTGACTTCGAGTCGTAAAAGTGAATGTTTTTTTTTCTCGAAATCATTCAGGATCGAACGCTGAGTGTGTTAGGGTGTCCCCTGTCCCCGCTTCTGTAAGTATTAACTCTTGAGCCATTGCTACGGAGGTTGAAGTCACTAGGGGGCGCCCGAATGATCTGTGGTGTGGAGAGGAGCTACGGCGTATGCGGATGACATACTCATCATCGTGGCGGATGAGGGCCAGTTTCCAGTGGTGGAAGAGGCCATCAAAAGTTACGAGACGGTGGCAGGAGCAAAGGGGAACAAGGAGAAGTCAGTCGATTTGCAACTCGGCATCTGGAGGGCCAAGCCGATGACGTCCGATAACGTCGTCGGGCGTTGGATGGAAGCTTCTTAAGATGCTCGGAGTATTGTTTGGTCCAGACCTCCATATAGAGAAAAATTGGAGTGAGGTAACCAGCAAGGTGACTGCTCTAACCCAGACCTAGTCTGGACGGGCGTTATCCTTGCTAGGGAGGTCGGAGGTGATGCAGATGTTTATAACATTAGTTATCACCTACCGTGGTGCCTTGCCCCGATTTGTGGATGAAAAAGTTGGAGAGAATCCTTTTCTGCTTTTTGTGGAAGGGAGGGAAGCCGCTTGTGAAGCGCTCTGTCTGCTTCCAGAAACCGCTAAAGAGTGCATTAGGGATGCCTTAGCTGAAGATGTGAAAACTCACGTTAAGGTTGGGGCACCACTGGCTTTACCTGGATGGGGATCAGGTGTGGTCACCGCACGTCCGGTTCTACCTTCGGCGTTTAACGTCCTTGATGGACATTGGAGCATGGATCAAGCAGAGACCTAGTCTGGAAGACTGGCAATTGGAGTGCCGTCAGGCACTTCAGCTACTGTGTCGGGCGGGCAATGCCGGCAGCAGGACTACCACCGCGGATTTGTTTAGCGGGTTAGGGGAAGCCTTAGGGGAAGCCCCGATCTACGATGAAAATCAGTTGATCAACCTGTTCAGGAGAGCTTTTGGGCCGGGGTATCTGGATAATTAGCAGAAATCCCTGGCGTGGCAGTGCTTCCGTGCGGCGTTACCTGTTCGGGACAAAATGTCAAGGTAAGGAAGGACATTTATTGCAACGGTTCATCAGTTTTTCTAAGCCCTGTAAAAGAACTCGAAAAATTAGACCTTCAACCAAGCTTTTCACGATACCCTTAAAGCCAGGAGGTTTTCAGCATGAGTGCGTCATTGTGTTTGCGTTATTTGACTTCTCACCGCTTGACAACTTCTGTCTGTTTCTTTATATCCTCGTAACAATTTTAGAAATTCAATATATAACAACTAAAGACTAGAAAACTGAATTAATAAATACCGAGGGGATAACTGAAATCTAAAATATTATTATAAGAACTTCCGCTAAATCAAAACTAGGTGTA
>NC_043013.1:6747302-6761463 GCF_006345805.1 Octopus sinensis
CCACCAAAATCACGACGAAGATTACAACCAACACCACCACCACCACCAACAACAAAAACAACAACAATAACGACAATGACAACAGGACAAGCCTCAAGAATGTCACCAAAAAAAATACTAGCAACAAATGTCATAAAACCATGTTTGCGTTAAGAAACGCGAATTGCAGTTGAGGGCGTTGCGTCGTCGTCATTTGAGGCGAAGACGCCGAAGAAGGAAAACTGGGAAAATAGAAAAGGGAAAGAAAGAAGGAAAAGAAGTTGGCTGATTTGAGGAAATGTTATTCCCGCCTTTTTATCTTTTATGTTGGAAGAACGAGAGGAAGAAAGACGGTTCTGTGAAATGTCACTGGCATTAAACTACGGGATATTTTGTGCATGGGTATGTGTGTTTACGTGTGTGTGTGTGTGTGTGTGTGTGTGTGTGTGTGTGTATGTGTGTGTGTGTGTGTTTGTGTGTGTGTGTGTGTGTGGTGTGTGTTTGTGTATGTGTGTGTGTGTGTGTTGTGTGTGTGTGGTGTGTGTGTGTATGTGTGTGTGTATGTTGTGATGTGTGTGGTTGTGTTTGTGTGTGTGTGTGTTTGTGTTGTGGTGTGTGTGGGTGTGTTGTGTGTGTTTTTGTGTATGTGTGTGTGTTTGTGTATGTGTGTTTGTGTGTGTGTTTGTTTGAGAGAGAGAGAGAGAGAGGAGAGAAAGTGAGGAGAGGGAGATGTCGCTGCAATTGTCTATTTCTCTTGGTATTACTATTGTTGTTACGGATGTTGCTACATATGATGATGATGATGATGTAGATGATGATGTAGATGGCGGCGATGTTTGTGCTTGTGTTAGTGGTGGTGGTGGTGGTGGTGGTGTTTGTTGTAGTAGCGGTAATAGAGAAGATGACGGTGATGATGATGATGATGTGGTAGTGGTCGTCGTCGTCATCGTCGTGGTAGTGGTAGTGTTGGTGGTGATGATGATAATGATGATGGTGATGATGGTGAAGATGATGACGATGATGATGATGATGATGATGATGATGATGATGATGATGATGATGATGATGAAAATGACGATGATGATGATGGCGGCGCTGATGATAACGGTGCTGGTGGTGGTAGTAATGATGATGATGATGACGTTGATGATGATGATGATGATGATGATGATGATGATGATGATGATGATGATGACGATTATGACGATGCCGATGATGATGATGATGACGATGACGATGATGATGATGATGATGACGACGACGACGCTGATGATGATGATGATGACAATGATGACGATGATGATGATGGTGCTGCTGCTGATGATGAGGATGATGTTGCTGGTGGTGGTGGTGATAGTGGTGATGGCGATGGCGTCGACGATGACGACGAACACAGCGGCAGCAACGATGTTGACACAGACGACGGTTATTACAGCCGATTGCAGCCGATAACGAGCGATTACGGCGACCGCGAAACCAAGGATCGTCACGACTCTACATTTACTAGTCATGAAAACGACGACGACGACGACGATGACGATGATGATGATGAAGATGATGATGATGATGATGATGATGATGATGATGATGATGATGATGATGATGGTGATGACGACGACGATGACGATGACGATGAAGATGATGATGATGATGATGATGATGATGATGATGATGACGATGACGATGATGATAATGATGACGATGACGATGATGCTAATGATGATGATGATGATGATGATGATGATGATGATGATGATGATGATGACGATGACGATGATGATGATGATGATGATGACGATGTTGATGATGATGATGATGATGACGATGTTGATGATGATGATGATGATGACGATGTTGATGATGTTGATGATGACGATGACGATGATGATAATGATGATGATGATGATGATGATATGATGATGATGATGATGATGACGATGACGATGACGATGATGATGATGATGATGATGTTGATGTTTGGATCTTGCAGCAGTAGCAATGATGATATACGTGGGTTTAACAAGTGTTGTTGTCACTGTTCTACATGTACTGTGCTGTGTCTAAGTATTGTCTGGAATGAAGGTTGTTAATACCAGCCTTGCTTCTGAGATAATTAGATCTCTGTTTAAACTAATATTTGCTTTCTTTTGCATTTTGTATATTGTCTTAACAGTATACCACTTGAAAAAAAAATTGTTTATTTGGAACAGATGTTGTTTCCACAAAAACAGAAAGCAAGAAAAATGAAAGAAAATGTACGACATTTTTGCTTCTGAATGCAAATGCATAGTTAATCTTTTCGACATAGTGTAGATGTTTGCCCTGTGTCAATGTAAATTATATTGTTACAACACACACACACGAACACACACACAAACAGAAACACACTTACACTGACGTACACACAAAGGCGTGCGTGCACACACAGAGGTGCGCGCAGACACACACAATCAAACGCAGACACAGGCACACACGTACATCCATATATGTATATGCGTATGTGCATGTACGTACAATATTAGTATGTACATCCATACGTGTATATAGATGTACGTGCATATATATATATATATATATATATATATATATATACACATAGACATATATATATATATATATATATATATATAGAGAGAGAGAGAGAGAGAGAGAGACAGAGACAGACAGACAGACGAACACAGAGACATACATATGTAATAACAAAATATAACTTACATCCACATGGGACCGGCGTGTGTATATACATATATATATAATTATATGTTTATATAATATATATACATATATATATATATATATATATATAATATAATATATATATATATATTATATATATATATATATATACGTTTATATGGTTTATATATATGGTAGACGGCAACGTTTCGATGAATGACATTGTTGATATGAAAGCGCTTACCAAAGAGAATTACGTTACATGAAAAGATTAGATTTTGTTTGTACAACAAATGGTTTAATTTTATTGTATCAATACAGCTATTTACATTTCATAGTCTGCTACATTATATCATATAACTCTATTATTTCAGTTTTATATTTTAATGTAGCGAGATCAAGACGATAACCACAATACATATCTGTGTTGTCAGCAATAGTTGCTGTCATTTCGCAGCCGGCTTATAAGCACATACGGTGTTCGGTCATTCTCGATAGCCTAATGGGGCAAATTATGTACATTTAGGAAGTAGGATTTTTCATCGAAGTCACCAATTGCACCGGGATTCAAGCGTTCTGCTTCGTTGCCGGTGAGAATGGTTGACCAAATTAACGCGCGAAAGACACATATTGACGTATCCACACATGCAAGCACACGTTAGTTCGGCTATAGATATGTATGTATGTATGTACGTATGTATGTATGTATGTATGTATGTATGTACGTATGTACGTATGTATGTATGTATGTATGTATGTATGTATGTATGTATGTATGTATGTGTGTATGTGTATATATATATTATATATATAATATATATATATATGTATGTATATAGATATATAACTAGAAGAAAAAAGCATAGGTGCACTAAGCTTCAACTGATAATGCAGGAATTTCTTCAAGTAATGCCCCAAGGAGCTTGTCATCAAACTCAATTGGACGTCCAGTTCGATCTTCATCTTCAATCACCACTTCTGAATTTTGCAAACCATCTTCTGCAAGTTCTTTCATTCAAGCATTCTTTCCCATAAACTGAGTGTATGTTTCGAGCCACTTCGGCTGCAGAGTTTCCTTTCTTGTACTCATAAAGCATTATGTGCCTCACATGCTCTTTGGATACTTCCATGTTAGAAAAGGTTTTAATTAAAGAAATTTTAATTCTGTTCTGTAACATAATATTTAATTAGTTTATATATACACACATACATAAAAATAATTTTTCATTCCATTAGACAATCTAAAATACTGTTAAATTTCATTCAATTTTAAAGAAGTTAAAATCGGACAGACCTTATGGGATGACCTGATATATATATATATATATATATATATATATATTATATATATATATATATATATATATATATCTATATATATATATATATAGGTGAGAAAGTTAGTGTGTGAAAAACGTGGTTGGATGTATAAAAAATAGAAAAGAGTGAAAAAAATACAGAAGGCTTGTTTTATAAGGTTAAAGAATATATTTAAGTCGTTATGTTAGAAACATATTATAGAATTTTGTGTATAATAACATAGTTTTGAGAGAAATAACCGTCTTTGTGTAAACTTTTCAAATTTCTCAAATTTCTTTACCTACATGTCATGAAGTGCAAAGAAGAGTTCCAGGCAGGGGGAGGTAATCAGGGATTTCTTCCGGTATAAGGGAGATAATCGCTTTATATTTGTTCTTTTTTTCAATGAGATGAATTTCTCTGTATAAGAATGTTAGGATGGTTAAGCTCAGGCTTATATTTTTCAATGAAGAATGTTTCCTTGTTTACTCTAATTTGTGTTGGTGTTCCAATAGCACATTGATAGAATGGAAAGATGAAAAATTGTGATTGTAGTTACTTTGCGCATTTCTCAATATGCTCACTAAAGGGTTTCATTCTGTATTCTGAGAATGCAATCTCTTGTCGATGCACAGTGCATCTGCGTCTGAGTAATAATCCCGTGAACCCTACGTAGTTTTGGTGGCAGCCCGAGCATCTTATGACATAAATTATGTTTTCAGAAGCACAAGTAAAATTAGATTTGATCTTGAATTTTTGTCCCTCTTTGAAAAGGAATTCTGATCCTTCTAGAAGGTTTGGGCATGTTGCGCAGTTTGGTCTACCACATTTTTTTTTACTTTTGCATCCGTAATTTCAGAAAACAATTTTGCCTTTGTGAGAATCTTTTTTAGTGATTTAGGTTGTTTGTAGCTTTTAATGATTGTATGTATGTTTAGAATTTCCTTTAATTTGGGGTCCTTATGAAGTATTTGTAAATTCTGGGTGATGATGGTGAAGGCTTCTTTGTTTCTGGGGTTGTATGTGGATATGTAAAGCAGTATTTTCGGGGAAGGTGTGTTGTTGTGTTGAACTTTTCTCAAAGTTTCTATGTCGATTTCTGTTGCACGTCTGATCCCATCCTCTATGCGTTGAACTGGGTAGTGTCTGTCAATTAGGATGTTTTTGAGTTCTTGTAGTCTAAAGTTCCTGGCATTTTGTTCTGACACTATTATGCATATCCTTCTTGCAAGGTTGAAAGGGATCTTTGTTTTAGTGTGTCTTGGATGGCATGAATCAAAGGGTAGGTATTGTTTGGCGTCTGTGGTTTTGTAAAATATGTCTGTTTCTAGTTTTAGGTTAATTTTTTAAATTAGTATATCTAAGAATGGAAGCTCCTTTTGGTTGTACTGCATTGTGAACAGTATATTTGGGTTGATGCTGTTCAATAGGTTTTTGAATTTTAGGAGTTTATCTGTGTTTTCATTCCAGAGTATAAAACAGTCGTCCAGGAATCTTTTCCAATTCTCTTTTATGTATTGAGAAAGGGGGTTTTTCTAAAGGTCGATAAAGATTCTTGGTATATAATTATCTCCAGGTAGCCCATTGTTAGGTTCGCAATGACTGGTGCTGCCCTTGTACTCATAGTAATTCCGGATTTTTGACGGTAAAACGTATTGTCAAGCATGAAGTGGTTATTTTGTAGGATGAATTCAACCGATTTAGTAATGAAATCTTTACTGATCCTTTTTGGTATTTCTTCCGAAAATTGGTCCAGCCAGAACTGTATTGCCTCTAGTCCAATTGTGAGGTATACTGGTATATAAATTAACTACATCAAATGAAACCATGATTATTTCTTCCTTGACTTTTGTTGGAAGGTGGTTTAACATATCCAAGTCATCTCTGATATGACTATCGATGTGTTTAAGGAAGGGTTTCAGGAGGATATCCATAAATAGACTTAGTCTCTGTGTTTCACACGCTGGACCAGCTACAATGGGTCGTAGTTTTAGGTCACCCGGGTTCGGTGTATGTAAGTATGCCCTCGGTAATTTTTTTAATGATTTCATTTATAATTTGGCTTTTGTGTATTTTTGGCAGACCATAGAAGAGGCTAGGTTTACATTTAAGTTTGTTAGAAAGTCAATCTCTTTGGTTGTCAGTTCCTTTCCATGGGTTTTAATTAGTGAGGACAGAGTTTTCATTTTAATTTTTGCGGGGTGTAGTTGGTGATTTTTTCATAATGTTGATTGTCATCAAGCAAGGAAATTACTAGATTTTTATAGTATGATGTATCCATTATTACAACTGCACTTCCTTTGTCTGCTTCCTTAATGGTTATATCTTCATCATTTTGAAGTTCTATCAGTTCCTTCCATTGTGCAGTGCTAAAATTTGAGTTAACTGTCTGTTTATGTATAGTATGGTAAAGAAAGTTCTCAATGTGGCTGCAGAACTCGTCAAGATCTTTATTTCTTCCTCTGTGGGGGATGTGTTCACTTTTGTTTTTGACTAGTGAGTCATCTTCAGTATTGAAACTGGTTGATGCTTCTGCTAGTCTTAATTTTCTGGAGAATTCTGTTATATTGTCCTTGACTTCATTCTGCGTGGAGTTGGCGTGAATTTGAGCCCTTTTGAGAGGATGTCAATTTTTATGTTAGAGAGAGGTTTGGTTGAACGCTTGATTATCTTCGGTTTTTCCTTATTACTAGGTTCCAGCCTGTGTCCTGGTGTCTCTGGGCTGGGGCACTACTACCAGCGCAAATGAACAGGCGTGCGTTTATCGTTATGGTGAAGTCTAGCGTGCGATCGGGTAAATTGTATGCTGGACGGGTTCGGCTGAGGAGCTACAGATAAATTTATGTAAGTAAAACCACATAATTTATTAATAGCGAAACAATTGTCTCGAACTAATCTACATTTTGTTATGTTTATTTGCCCTGTTCATCTGCGCTGGTAGTAGTGCTAACTTTCAACGGAAACAATTTCTTTTGTGGCAGAAACCTTGCGGATCTATTTTTAGTGCTAGGGTAGACCACATGGTGGTCACTCTCTTATATATATATATTATATATATATATATATATAATATATATATATATATATATATATATTATATATATGTATATATATATATATATACGACGGGCGTCTTTCAGTTTCCTCCGTCTACCTAATCCACTCACAAGGCTTTGGTCGGCCTGAGGTTATAGTAGAAGAATCTTGCCCAAAGTGCCACGCAGTGGGACTGAATCCGAACCATGTGGTTGTTAAGCAAGCTACATACCACACAGCCACTCCTGCGCCTATTTCTTCAACATTTTTCTTCTGATGAAAGGCTAACGTCCGAAACATCAAGAATATGTATGTATGCATGTATATAATATATATATATATATATATATAATATATATATATATATACATATATGTGTGCGTATGTATCAGATATTTTTTTTATTTAAGTCCTCTGTCTGGAAATTTTTCGTCATACATCCTGTGACCTTGCTGTCTCTATATAAATATAATTATTACTTTATATACTTCATTATATTATGACATATATAAATATGTTCGCATATGTGTGCCTATGTGTGCATACATTTGCATGTGTCTGTATATATATATATATACATATGCATAAATACATACATATAGAAACGTACATTTCACTGCATCTTTGTATACGTGAAGAAAGGTGGCAATACATGCACATATGCACAGACAAATATACATATATACACAAAACACATAAAGTATATATACACATATAAATAGGCATCCATTATGTGACAACAGAGAAAATCAAAACAAACACTCTTAGACATGAGTGAGCGAACACGCACAGACAGACGCTGTTAGAGACAAGCACATTAAAATATAATTTATCTATTTTTTATTGCTTGGCGACATGGATGCTATTAGAAGGCTATTTCTTTGAGTGCCTTATTGAATATCCAGCCAGCCAGCCAGCCAGCCATCTGTCTCTTCGTCTATCTATCTATCTATCTATCTATCTATCTATCTATCTATCTATCTATCTATCTATCTGTCTGTCTGTCTGTCTGTCTGTCTGTCTGTCTGTTTGTCTGATTGTCTGTCTGACTGAATGTCTATCTATCAATCCCTCCATCCCTCCACCCATCCAACCATCCATCCGTTGTTCGTCTATCTATCTATCTATCTATCTATCTATCTATCTATCTATCTATCTATCTGCCTGTCGGTTTGTCTGTCTGTCTGTCCGTGTTTCTGTCTGTCTGAATGTCTACCTGTCAATCCATCCATCCATCCATTTATCTCTCTCTCTCTCTCTCTCTCTCTCTATATATATATATATATATATATATATATATTATATATATATATATATATATACACGCGCATATAAATTATAAATACACACATACATATATCGAAACGATATATACTCTTTTTACTCTTTACTCTTTTACTCTCTTTTACTTGTTTCAGTCATTTGACTGCTGCCATGCTGGAGCACCGCCTTTAATCGAGCAACTCGACCCCGGGACTTATTCTTTCGTAAGCCTAGTACTTATTCTATCAGTCTCTTTTGCCGAACCGCTAGGTAACGGGGACATAAACACACCAGCATCGGTTGTCAAGCAACGCTAGGGGGACAAACACACACACTTATATATATACATATATACGACGGGCTTCTTTCAGTTTCCGTCTATCAAATCCACTCACAAGGCTTTGGTCGGCCCGAGGCTATAGTAGACGACACTTGCCCAAGGTGCCACGCAGTGGGACTGAACCCGGAACCATGTGGTTGTTAAACAAGCTACTTACCACGCAGCCACTCCTGTCCACTTTTATTTCCCTTAGTGTTACATTTGTATTTGTCTTATCTTGTTATCCATTTCTATGTGTTCTTCTGTGTGTATTTGTGTGTGTGTTGTGTGTGTGTATGTTTGCTTATGCTGGTCTCTCTTTCTCTCTGTATTTCTACCTATTTGTTTACCTGTCTGTATTTTCATAAATATATTCTTATATATATCTATAAAATACAATATGATATATATATTATATAATATATATATATATATATATATATATATATATATATATATATATATGCATACATACAACACCAATTATGTTACAAAAGGAAGTGTTAGCTAAGTACAGAGCGGTAGCGGTTTGCGGTAAGTAGCTTGCTTACCAACACATGGTTCTGGGTTCTGCCTTATGAATGGACTTGATAGTCAGAAACTGAAAAAAGGCCAAGCAATGATTTGGCAGAATCGTTAGCACGCCGGTCGAAAATGCCTAGCGGTATTTTGTCTGCTGCTGCGTTCTGAGTTCAAATTCCACCGAGGTTGACTTTGCCATTGATCCCTTCGGGGTCGATCAATTAAGTACTAATCAAGTACTGGTGTCGATCTAATCGACTATCCCCTGCCCTCAAATTCCAGGTCTTGTGCCTATAGTAGAAAGGAAGCTGAAAGAAGGCCGACGTATATGTGTGTGTGTGTGTGTGTGTGTGGTGTGCCTGTGTGTCTGTGTTTGAATGGTTTGTTTGTGTCCCCATAACTTAGCAGGTCAGCAAAAATGACCGATAGAATAAGTACTAGGCTTACAAAGAATAAGTCCTGACTAAAGGCGGTGCTCCGGCATGGCCGGAGTCAAACAACTGAAACAAGTAAAAGAATAGCAGAATATATGTTCGTGTGTGAGTATATATGTGTGTGTACTTGGTTATGTATGTGTATGGAAATCTATCTTTCCATTTTGAAGGAGTTCATGTGAAAGATTCCGATAAAACAAGTAAATATATGTACGTTATCCAAATCTTACATGTTATATTGCTGGAGAATAATAAAATGAAATATGTTACAATACACCCTCTTCTAAAACTGTTTATTAAGACTGCTGTATATATGTTTATTAAGACTGCTATCCTGACCATTTGCACTAAAATACTCCAAAGTTTGTGTAATGGTCGTCTAAGATTCGGATTACATTACATTTTATGACGTACAGCGTTATAGTGAGCATCACTATCAAGGGTCAGTCAAAGAAAGCCACAGATGGAGGATAATCCTATTATGAAGATTAAGTGCCCTACCACCAGGGCGAAATGTTGAGACTAGCTCCATTCAGTCCGTCCCTTCGTGCCTCTGTTAGCTATCTTTCAATATCACAAATCAACAACAACTACATTAGCAATAATAACACTTGTAGTCTCGATTTTGAGCACATTGTCAGCAATTTCAGAGAGAGGATGTCGATTACCTCAACCCCAGTACCTTTTGTGGTCCCTCAGTCTTTCAAAATGTGACCTCGTGTGTACCGTTGGCGATTTTCTTCCTCTGTCTTCCCTTCTCGGGATCTTTCCTTCTCCTATGTTTCCGACGAAGAGCTCTGCTCGAAACGTTAAACCCTCCTTCTTCCCTTCTATCCTGAGCGTCCAATAATACTATATTTGTTCCACGTCCTCGCGTTGTTGTGTTTTTGTGTTTTCTTGTTTGGATTAACCTATATATATATTATATTATATATATATATATATATATATATATATAATATATGATAAGGTTTCAGCAAAAAAATTTACTTTACCACACACTGCTTGGTAAAATTATTAATTACTAGTTAATTAATTTTACCCTTATTATTATTGACTATATATATATATACCCCGAAAAGGATGAAAGGCAAAGCAGACATCATGGGTATTTGAACTCAGAACGAACATAGAGTTGGAAAAATACTGCAAAGTATTTGGTCCGTGCCCTATCAAGTCTTCAACTTGTTAGTAGTAGAAGAGTATTACAGGAATACGATATCGATAACAAACGCCGAAAATTAAAGTTTCATTGTTTTTTTTTTACCTCCCTGAAGCGTTGTTTTTTTAAATTCTCTCATCAATACACGTGTGCGTACCAAATGATTAAAAGACAAGGTTTTAGTTTGGCATAATGTAAAGGGAGATAAGCAAGTGAACGCGTTCTTTGTTTACCACCTCTATTTCAAATACACATTCCTTTCCGTATAACTTTTCTTCGCTCCGTCTTAGCCTCAACCCTTTTTTTTTTTTACCTTGTCTCCAACCCTTTCTCATCCTCTTCGATTGTTTTCATTATAAATAAGTGACAACAATGTTTTTCTTCGGGATACTTTGAGAATACCTTTGTACTAGATGAAGCACTCCGTCGGTTACGACGACGAGGGTTCCGGTTGATCCGAATCAACGGAACAGCCTGCTCGTGAAATTAATATGTAAGTGGCTGAGCACTCCACAGACACGTGTACCCTTAACGTAGTTTTCGGGGATATTCAGCGTGACACAGAGAGTGACAAGGCCGGCCCTTTGAAATACAGGTACAACAGAAACAGGAAGTAAGAGTGAGAGAAAGTTGCGGTGAAAGAGTACAGCAGGGATCACCACCATCCCCTGCCGGAGCCTCGTGGAGCTTTAGGTGTTTTCGCTCAATAAACACTCACAACGCCCGGTCTGGGAATCGAAACCGCGATCCTATGACCGCGAGTCCGCTGCCCTAACCACTGGGCCATTGCGCCTCCACACCTTTGTACTATATCCGTTTATGATATCAACATTACATAGAAATGTTGTCTTTCAGATGTCATTCGGAGATACACAATATGCGTTATTCGACTTACACTGGAAATATAATTAATAATGGTTTTAGGCTTTAGCACAAGACCATCATACGGGTTAAGTCTATTACATCAACCCTAGTAGTCAAGCTGTACTTATTTTATCGACCTCCAAGGATAAAAGGTAAGGTCGGCCTCAGTGAGATTTGAAAATATTCCCTTTAAAAGTTTTAGGTGGATGTTTTTTGCATCATATTCTTCTATTCTCTGGCAATCTTTCAGTCGTAGCATAATACAAAGAATTAAAATATTACATTTCTCAAATATTATTCATCTTAAACCTGTAAATAAATGTTTTAAAGACTTCTAAAATAGTTCCTGAGACGCAGTGCAATGATACAATACAAAAAACGGTTGATATCTTTATCTAGTAAGCTCTCTTGTAAAACTGTAAGTAAATATTTCTAAGAAAGATTTTTTTTATTATTTTCTGAAATATCTCATCTAACGGGGCGTGATGCATAGAATAAATATATTATATCTCGAATAAACATTGTTTAAATAAAGATTTTTTAACCATTTGCTTGTCCGAAGCATTTTCATAAGTTTGTTTTAAACGTCCACGCTTGCGTTCAGGTATATAGCCAGCCCCTGTTTTATATTTTCTGGGTAATATAACTCTTTCTTTTCATAAGTCTCGATTTACTGTGGTAGTTGAAAAAAAATAAGGCCTGTGTATCATATATGATGGATGGACACCAGGGAAATATGTTCTGCGTATCACATGCGATACATCGTATCATTTACAGGCTTTATTTTCCTTTCATGGGTTTTCTTCTTTTTCTGTTGTTGTTTAAGATATATTCTGCATAAATCCTCACCGTTTCGGTGAATTATCATTGTAATATCTCCTCATTTATTGCCCTTGTGGCGGATATGAGATGCCATTGTCATTATTGTTATTATTGATAAATAAGAAAACAAAAGACAAGAAAGATAAAGAAACGCTAATGGAGATTTACTGGAGCTATTCACGGAAAACCAATATGGCCGAAAACGCCATTGTGATTGATTGTGTACGTATTGTATATATATATATATATATCTGTTAATGCATGTGCGATATATGTGTAAATCATTGCGTGTGTGAATGCCTATGTGTGTATGAGTGAGTGTTTATGTGTGTGTTCGTGTGTGTGTGTGTGCGTGTGTAGAAAAAAAAGAAATAGTTATAATATACGTGTGTATATGCGTTTGTGTATTGGAAAGTGTGTGCCAATGTTTGCACATGCGCATAAGTGTATGTGGAAAAGTAAGTGCATTTCGCGGATCCCGTTAATATTTTATATATATATATGTGTGTGTGTGTGTGTGTGTGTGTGTGTGTGTGTATGTATATTTATAAATACTGTGCATTCATGTATTGCTAAGTGTGCGTGCGTGTGTGTGTGTTTTTTTTTCTTCGATATATTTGTGTTTGTGCATGTGTATCTATCTGAGAGCGTTGTATGTGTATGTGTGTATGTGTAACTGTGTACGTATCTACATCCCACTGTGTGTGTACATGTATGTATGTATGTATGTATGTATGTATGTATGCATGATTATGTATATATATATATATATATATATATATATATATATATATATATATATACATATATCTTTGTGCATTGTCTATGTATGTATATATATATATACATATATCTTTGTGCAATTGTCTATGTATGTCTGTGTACATGTGTCCTTGGCGGATTGTGTGTATTTGTGACAGACGCTGTATGTGTTTGCCTGTAACACTTGCAACAGATAATGTATATGGCACAGCGTGTTTCGATCAATATGTCAAATCTTTTGTGTGTGTCAATACCTGTATGTCTTTATACCTGTGTATGCGTATGCGTGTGTAAGCATATGTGTACGTACGTGTGTGCGTGTGTGTTTGTGCGATTGTGTGTGAGAGAGTCGGTATACGTGCTATATCTATTTGTGCGTGAGAGAAACACCATCAGAAAGAGATTGTAAATTGCCCTGCGTGTATTTGTGTCTAACAGAGTGATCACGTAAATGCACAAACCAGCTAGAATATCTATCCTTCTTGATACGAACTTTACACTTCTAATTCTATGTGTATTTGCCTGTAAAAATATAAGCATATCTACTTTATTATTATACAGTATGTGCGCATGTGTGTGTACGTGTGTATGCATATATATTTGTTTTTTTGTTGTTTATTTTTTTCTGTGTGTGAATATAGGTGTTTGTCTATGGTCAAGGGTTAGCGTTCAGTTTCCAAGCGTTCAGTTTCCAACTACTAGTAAAAGAACTCAGTGGAAGGAGAGAATGAGATATATAAAGACAGAGAGGAGAATGATAACTCTGGTAAAGATTCACAAGACAGAGAGAGTAAATTAAAGTCGTCAGTTACAGACCCGCTGGGAATATTGAACATATCTTATTTTGTACGTGTCGCCTTGCTTAAACTTTTGACTCTTTCTTAATGTTTTCAAAATTGAATCTATGTATGTGTAATATTTATTCACCTATATACCGATGCATATACCAATCTATCTATCTATCTATCTATTATCTATCTATCTATCTATCTATCTATCTATCTATCTATCTATCTATTATCT
>NC_043013.1:6761563-6766563 GCF_006345805.1 Octopus sinensis
GTCAACTTGATGAAAGGCATTCCAATTGATACCATCCCCAGGTTTCCTTTTTTTTCCCTATAAGAATTACATCCAGGATCATAATATTTTCTTAGATTGTAGGTTGTGATCTGAGGAAGATTAAGTTTCTATCTTTGCCAGGAAAAAATAGTCTCAAAGGGTTATGTAAATGTGTGAACAAAATTTTCAAGACATAATTTAAGACTAGAAAATCCATGCTAATGTTTGAGCATTTTGAAAAAATTCCTTACAAACAAATATGCTTTATCAGGTAAGTTAAAGAATAATTTATTCTATTTTTTAAACTAAATTTCCTACTTTAAAACAGAGTTGTTTACTCTTTTACTTGTTTCAGTCATTTGACTGTGGCCATGCTGGAGCACCGCCTTTAGTCGAGCTAATCGACCCCAGAATTTATTCTTTGTAAGCCCAGTACTTATTCTATCGGTCTCTTTTGCCGAACCGCTAAGTTACAGTGACGTAAGCACACCAGCATCAGTTGTCAAGCGATGTTGCGGAGGGGGGGGGGGGCGGACAAACACAGACACACAAACATATACACACATACATATATATATATATATATATATATATATATATATATATATATATATATATATATATATATATATATATATATATACATATATATACATACATATATACGACGGGTTTCTTTCAGTTTCCGTCTACCAAATCCACTCACAAGGCTTTGGTCAGTCTGAAGACACTTGCCCAAGGTGCCACGCAGTGGGACTGAACCTGGAACCATGTGGTTCGTAAGCAAGCTACTTACTGCCCTGCCACTCCTACACTTTTTTTTTTTTTTCTGCGACGACCGCCGGAAAAATGGGGCGCACCGGGATGCCGAGTCCGACGCCAACGCTACAGCCCCGTACCGGTCCGCCGCTTCGCGTGAAGACGTGTTCCGGCGCCCGGCGGCGCGACGCCGAGCGAATGGCGACGCGGCCGCGCGGGAGCGAGGCGACACACACGGCCCGACCGACCCGGTCCTCGGAGCCAATCCTTCTTCCGAAGGTACGGATCCATTTTGCCGACTTCCCTTACCTACATTGGCGCTATCGACGAGAGGCTGTACACCTTGGAGACCTGCTGCGGATGGTGGGTACGGACCGACTCGAGAGCTGCGATTCGTTACGGACCACGAGTGTGTGTGTCCGTGTGTTATCCACGCGCATCAAAGCGGCGATTTCACTTGAGAGAGTTCTCGGTCGAGTGCACGAGTCGAAAGAGTTATGCGGCCGGTCGATTGCCGGGGAGTAAGTCTGAGTTACGACTCAGACCACGAGTGTGTGTGTCCGTGTGTTATCCACGCGCATCGAAGCGGCGATTTCACTTGAGAGAACAGTGTCGGTCGGGGAGTTTGACTGGTGCGGTACGTCTGTCAAACGGTAACGCAGGTGTCCCAAGGCGAGCTCAGCGTGGACGGAAACCACACGTCGAGCAAAAGGGCAAAAGCTCGCTCGATCTCGATTTTCAGTACGAATACGGACCGCGAAAGCGTGGCCCATCGATCCTTTCCGAATTACAGCGGCGAGCTATGCGTCCGCCGAGAGGTGTCAGAAAAGTTACCACAGGGATAACTGGCTTGTGGCGGCCAAGCGTTCGCATCTCGTGAACGCCTTCCGGCATCGGTGGCGGCTACGTCCACGCGTCCGTGGGCCGTACCGCGAGCGTGGGTTCGTTCTTTCGGTTTCGGGCACGGTCGCGCGGCGGAGGTATGCCAGTAATTTTATTTTCAGTGTACCACAAATCAAAACAGGTGAGAAACAATTATATAGAGGTATTCACGGTGGTTATTTTTGTTTAGAAGAACAGAGAAATTCGTTATATTTTCCATTTAATTTTCATTATTCTATTCCTGTTTTAGCAAGATGCTGAAGATACATGTCTTTTATGGAATTACCAATCTTTGGAAGTTCCCGACATTTTATCAAGCATTAATGAAGAAATTCCACGACAATGTTACAAAGCATTGCAGTATTCATTATTCGAAACCGGTTTCCCAGAGACGCAAGACAGAACATCCAAAGTTAAGGCTCTCTCCCATCAACAGGTTTCAATCACCGTTTTATCATCTCCTGTTGAATGTCTGAGTGTTTTGTTAGAAGGAGGCGAACAATGTCCTGGAAATATGCTCCTGGTTCTCTCAGATTCCTGGCTTAGCAAGGAACCATCTTCTACACAAAGTTGCAAATTCTCTTTGTACGTCAACAAGGCCATAGCTTTCTATAAAGGTAAGTTGTTTAATCTGCTAATCTCGATTTCTGATCTCGTTTCCTTAATTCTCTCTCCATTGAAACTGTTTTATCCACAGTTTTGGTATTTCACTCCTGTTTCTAAAGGATCAAGAAAATGTGAGGCACCTTCGCACTTGGCTAGGATGCTAGTCTCTCATACTTATTACTTACTTTAAATATATTTAATTTTCACTCATTGAAAAGTGGAGTTACATATTCATTGGATTACATAACGTGAGTGGCTGAGTACTCCACAGTCACTTACATCTTAAAAGTAATCCTCAAAGTACCAACAATGTAACAGATTGTATTTCATTGATGGTGCTTCATATATATATATATATATATATATATCAACCCATGCTAGCATGGAAAACAGACGTTAAACAATGATGATGATGATGATGTGTGTATAGTAAAATGGTGGAATGAAGAATTTGGGAAAATAGGTTACGTTCGTTAACACTGTGTACAAACTCTATACTTGGAATGACCAATCTTAAATACTGTTGGAACTTATTCACAAGGTATTGGAATCTTACATGTATACCATTCTGCCTAGATAATGGATCTGCAGATGCAATATCCCTGCACATCTCACATCTATTTTCATTCCTCCACTTCACTCTCTATTTCAAAAATAACTATTGCTTAACCATTTTCTCACACCGTCTCTGATGTAAACAACTGTAAGACCTTCTATTTATAAATGTTCTAAAATCTTTCACAGCCTTGGATTTTTATCTCATTCTGAAAATTTTATATATATGTATATATATATTTCGTTTTTGCCTTTTGTTAGCAAGATTCTTTAACTGTCACCAGACACAACAGAATATATATTTATAAATCTTAAATAATAAGCGTGAAAAATTGAATATTAATTTGATTAATATCAATTTAAAACAGTCGTCTAGCATATTGAAAAATTTGAAGATTCAGAAAAATATATATATATATATAATATATATAATATATGTGTGTGTGTGTGTGTGTGTGTGTGTGTGTGTGTGTTTGTCTGTGTGTGTGTGTGTGTGTGTATAGATAACCTATGTAGTAGATATATAATGAGGGCAAATTTAGCTATTTCTCTATTGGTGGAAAAAAATGATGAACAGCCTAAATCGATTTTTGAACCTTATTCATTTCTTGTCAGAGATGTGTACATCAATTTGTCGAATCTCAAAGAAACAACCACCCAATCTTGTTCATATACTCAATAAATTTAGCCGCTACAGAAAATAATACTTATTTTACGCTGGTATACAGAATTTTTAATTTTAGAGTTACTTGACATAAACTTAATTCTGTTGGAATTGACTTCAGATACAATAACCTTATCATCAATATTTCTAGAGGGATGGATGGTATTAGCTAGATTAATGTTAGCTTTAGTAAATGTATTAATATTTAACAGGTTGTTATTATGTGAAGAGATAATTTGTAAGAGATTTTTTGTGTTTGAAAAACCTATCCTAACTGTATGTGAATTGATTATAGAGTAATACCTAAAATTCTTTGGAAAATTCCTAACAACAGCTTGACGAAACAACAATGGGAGATTAGATTTAATTTGTCTCCCATATGGAAGAATTAACCAAATATTTAATTTAATTTAGCTAATACCATCCATCCCTCTAGAAATATTGATAACAAGATTATTGTATGTGAAGTCAATTCCAACAGAATTACGTTTATGTCAAGTAACTCTAAAATTAAAAATTCTATATACCAGTGTAAAATAAGTATCCATAATAAAGTACGATTTTACATTGGAAGCACGTCGTTACAGTTATCTAAAAGAATTTTTATCCATTACTCAACAATTACGGATAGGAATAAATGTAACAGTACAAGGCTCAGTAAATTAATTTGGGATCTAAAAGACTATAATGAACAATTTAATTTAGAATGGTTGATTCTCTCAATCTCGATACCTTATGATAAAAGCAAGGAATTCTGTCTTCTCTGAACTATTTTTCATTATTTTTTCGAAAAATCCCCTAGTAAATCCGATGTAAACATTGGCAAAAACACACCTTTAGTTCATATAAGTAATCTTTATCATTATATATAATTTAGACATTAATTTTCTTTTTATATTTAGCATTCACTAAAAAAATATCCCTCCTCTTTCTATAAGCTACTTCTGACGTTATATATAGCGTTTTTTCAAACAATATTAATAGCATTCAGTAAATCACTATACATATCCATCATTTTCTGTTAAAATGTCTTATTGATGAGTTTCATTTCTTCACTTCTCTGAAGAGAAGATTACATTGTTTTACACCATTTATTCCTTGGGAATAATATCAGTGAAATCTTCAAAACATGTTTCGGAAGTAAAAGTATTTGAATTATACCTGCATTAAACTCCATTCATTTATTTATATATTATACAAAAAATTCCACGTAAACCCGAAGTTTCTACCTTTAAAAACAAGGAGTTACAACCTCTTTGCTTGTGTGATTTTTTGCTACCCTGGTAACTATTTATCTATTTTTTCCATGTTAATTGTTAACGAGGGAAAAATACACTCATCTCTTTCTCTCTCTCTCTCTCTCTCTCTCCTCTCTCTCTCTCTCTCTATATATATATATATATATATATATATATATATATATTATGCTGAGGATGACTCCATTAATTAGGAGCAAGTTCCACACAATTTCTCTGGAGGAAATATACCACAAGGGTTTGAGCCAACGCAAAGTAGAATGTTGCATGGTGGTATT
>NC_043013.1:6774063-6784063 GCF_006345805.1 Octopus sinensis
TCAGAGAAAAACTGCCTGTTCTTCTTGATCAAAAGAAGCCAACAGGACAATCTTCACGACTGAGTCGACGAATAGCTCAAACCATCCTACACATGATGGAGGCTGTTTGACATAACTCAAGAAACCAGAAAAGCTTGAGCACTGTATGAGCATATGCAGATGGTTTCCTCATTCTACACACATCTCAGGCAGGCCCAGCTGACAGTGCTACCATGCCTGTTGAGTTTATCCTGAACTGGCAATGCCCCTGGTAGCACTGCCAGGACAGAGATTTCTGGAAGTCATCCCTAGGCTTTAGACCAAAGATCTTCTGGAACAGACCAGCTAGTTAATTGTTGTTGATGTCCATATTCTCTTTCAGGACATGGTTCTTCTGAGAGGCAATAAACTAAGAACTTGAGTCACTTTTACCGACTGTCTACTTCCTCCAAATATCTGACCATGTCATCATCATTATCCAGTTTTTTAAATCCAGGTTTTATCCCTGTTAACGGGGGTGGCTGGATCTACCTCAAAGCCATCTTTCCCGGTTTTGGTTGTCCTCCTTTTTCAGGTGCAGCTCATCCCAACCGTTGGGTTGGCTGGTGCCCTTTCTCCTTTGCTATCATGAGGCTTTCTTGGAGCTGGATTTTCTATGGAAAGCATGCCCTTGTTTACCCCCAACCTCAGTTTCTAGACATGAGTTGTCTCAAGACCAAGGTCTCTAATATGATTTTTAACAAATGTGGTGGAAAACTGGCTCAGGAAGGCAGGGACTATTCCCTAAGACCCCTTTCAGAGCCCCACTACATATGTGCTTATGTTAATAATCAAATTATCAATTATCCTCTGACTCATCCCAAATCTGTGGCCTTCTGCTTGTGTTATAAACCAATATCTTATTTCTCTCTCACCCCCAAATCAAAAGTATTATTTCACTTTATTTATTTTGCATCTATTTATTTATATTGAAACAGATTACAACTTTCGTGTTAGAACAACAGTATGTCGAACATCAGATGACCTTCCACATGTGTCAAAGGTTAGTTTGTTTGACTTTGTAACATTTGCAACATATCACAACAATACCCAATCCATATTAATATCTGTACATGATGAATCCTCATGTATGTAAAAACAAGTTGTCCACAAAACATTAAAACAACAAAGGGCTCTAATAAGCTAATAAGCAGTCTTTTTATTTTTATCTATTCTATTTTTTACTAAACTCGCGCTAACCAATAATATTAAACCAACAAGGGAATCTCTACATGGTGACTTGGCCTGATAGAGATGGAAACCAAGGCTTACTCAAATCACATACCATTGTTTGTTTAAAGAAAATGTATATTTGGGAATATACATCTGGTGTGTTTATTTAAGTGTGTGTGTGCAGGCATGTGTGTATAATATGTTTATGTGAATGTAAGTTTATGCATTTGTGTATATATGCTAGTTTCTTTCTGTTGGTATGTCTACGTTTGTGTCTGTGTGTATATATGCAGGTATGTAAGGATATGTACGTATGTCTTTATGTATGTATGTATGTAGTCGAAAGACACCTGTTGTTATGTTCTGTTATTATTTATATTGTATTTTTATTGTATTTATATTTGTGTAACTTTGTCCGATTTTTTTGTCCTTGTTTTTGTATACATTCGCTACTTTCTTCCAAGGAATCTAATGCTCTTAGCTTAGTTTTTCCTCGGGGCTGGCCAGATTGAAGCAATCTCAAGAATAATCAGCCGAAATTGAGAAGATAATCTGGTACTTGACTGCGGATAGAGGGCTTTGAATGACCCATCCTTGTTCTTGTTGTATCGTCTATCTGGATGTTTTGTTGTCCCTTTTTGTATCACCTAGCTGTCTGGATGTTTTGCGTTCTTGTCCCATTTTGTATTTCATATATATATATATACTTATATACATACATATATATGTGTGACTGTTTGTGTGTATGTGATTGAGATATATGTAGTGTGTGTGTGATTATATATGTGATTGCTTATGTTTGGTCAACCCTCACCGCAAGAATGCACTATTAGATCAGCTTTAATCTGATCATGCAAAACAATAATGATGGTAGTAGGAGGTAAGAAGCAACCACTACTCCTACCACCATTGGTACTTCTTCCTTTTCTTGGTAAAACAAACCTTTTCATTGTTTTCAGATTGTCTGTGGCATTTCCAAGTCAATAAACCAAGACTATATTGTCCCACAGTCATTGAAAGCATCTCTCAAAACTTGGCATGTCTCAGAAGAAAATATAAAAGTCATCAAGAACAAGCTGATCAGCATGTCTGAACGGACTCTGAAAGCCATCATGTCCTTTGAGGACACACTTAACGAAGACGAACGAGGTGGAATTGGTGCTCAGACAGATATAATTGGTAAAGTATAAAACATCATAGATTGATTCTTATTTTGTCAATAATTTTTCTTTGAAATCGAAATTGCTCAAAAATCAATGGAAATTGTAGTTGTGGTAACAGTCCCGGTGGCACGTAAAAGAACCATCCAAACTTGGCTGTTGCCAGTGCCGCCCCAACTGGCCTCTTTGCCGGTGGCATGTAAAAAGCACCAACCGATCATGGCCATTGCCAGCCTCGCCTGGCATGTAAAAATCACCCACTATGCTCACGGAGTGGTTGGCATTAGGAAGGGCATCCAGCAGTAGAAGCACTACCAGATCAGACAGGGCCTGGTGCAGCCTTCTGGCTTCCCAGACCCCAGTTGAACCGTCCAACCCATGCTAGCATGGAAAGCGGACGTTAAATGATGATGATGATGAAACTGAGCAGAAAATGCAGCAGTCTTGCATAGTGATTGATAGCCTCATATCGTGTCATTGGAACCATATTGTAATAGCGAAGGGGACATAGAACTTGAAGCTCGTGTGTTGTCACTCACACTTGTGTGTATTTATAAGTGAATTGTACAAAACCACACATTTATGACAATCCCATAAGAGTTTAGCACCTTAGCCATCACATGTATTTACATAAACACATAAATATACACACACACACCATTCTTTTACATCTATATTTGTAATGATCTGAACACTTAGTTTATTATCTTCATTCAAAATTTCAGGACTTGACTTTTTAGTGCAGAAAACTCAGTCAGAATTCAAACCTGTGTTAATTGAAGTGAATGGACGTGATTGCCTGAAAAACTGCCAAATTAATGAATTCATCAATAGAGACAAACTTGGAGAAGTTGTCAAAGAACTGGTGAATACCATGATTTCAAGATCCGAACGTTTTCTGGTGAAAGGTAAAACTGTTCTTTTCATCGGTGATGGAGGGTACGGAAAACGGTTTACTTTGAAGGACACCAGAGGCTACGGAATTAAGGTGAATATTTGAAGTATATTTCCTGGCTTGTTTGCTGTTTTTTTTTTATAATAGTTGGTTTGGCATAACAGTCAAGCAATAAATCCTCTCAATTTTCAAGTCAATTCAAATATTTTTGATTGTCAAAAATGGGTGAAAGTGAATGGTCATGTGGGAACCAACAAGCTTTGAGTTATTTGTGTTATGCACTCCAGATTTATCTCCCTTGGATTATAGTTTCATGGCTTTCTATGTAAGTGGTACTCTACATCTACTACATGTGGAAAATTCTGTCTGTGGGTGTGTTTGTTTGTGGATTTGTTACCTAATTCCTCCAACATCATTTTATCAATTTTGATGAAACTTGACACATGAGTAGAACTAATATCGGGAAACCTTGTGACATACTTAGATTGTTGAAAAAAAATATTTAACAGGGCCCCTGGAAGGGATCCTTATATCTACTACATATAACTAATATTTTTTATTTAAATACCCAAGGGAAATAACCCATACCACCTGCACAATATTTTTTGTTTAAGCACCCAAGGGAAATAACCCATAGCACCTGCATTTACAGTTGTTAGTTTTTAGCAATGCAATCAATATTTGATTCTCACAATCAGCGGACCTAATTCTGCATTTCCCTACTCACAGTTTTGAACTGCTAAACCTTATTATTGCACTTTCTTGGTTTCGATCTTAAACTTGAAAGACTTCATTCTCTCTCACCAGCCTCTCTTGACAACCTCCATCAACTTCTCTCACCAACCTCCGACAGCCTCTCTCACCAACCTCCAGCAACCTCTCTCACCAACCTCTCTTGACACCTCCATCAACTTCTCTCACCAACCTCTCTTGACAACCTCCATCAACTTCTCTCACCAACCTCTGACAACTTCTCTCGCCAACCTCTGACAACTTCTCTCACCAACCTCCGACAACTTCTCTCACCAACCTCTGACAACCTCTCTCGCCAACCTCCGACAACCTCTCTCGCCAACCTCTGACAATCTCTCCCTCCTCCAGCTGACAGATTTTTGTACTTTATTGGGATGGAAAATACACCTTTTGTGGAAGTTATAACAAAATTGCTTTCTTATATCAGAGTAATATGGCATTTCAATAAGGTGTTTAAATAGAACATCTTTACCCCTGGGAATTCCCAGGTTAATAAGCAGTTTACTGTCATAAAATAGGGAAAATAAATTGTAATAGTTACCAGAAGTGACAATAGTGATATACCAAAATTTCATTAAACATGTTTGACATCTGATGGGTGGGCTTCTTATGAGGGTCTTTTCAACTTCTATATTCATGAAGTCATCAACGATTCACTCAATTTTGTTGATCCAAACAATGACAGAATCCATACACAGACTATAGAAGGGTGATGTATGCTCACCAGGAAAAAACATTGGTGATGACTCTGGAGATGGCAATGATGATGATGATGATGACAATTGAATTTAGATAATATAGGTCTCAGATGCCCTTAAAATTACAGGCTGTCAATTGCTAGAACCTCGTTGGTCATAGAACTAATAGATTTATAACAGCAATAACAATCGTAAATTTAGATTTCTATGTATTATATTTTCCCAAATCATGTTTCCATTTTTGTTAATTTATTCCGCAGATTGTGTTGGTAAATGCAGAAAAACCTAAAAACTTGAGTCAAGATATCACTTTCGTACCACATGATCTGACTGACTTAAAGCGGACGTATAAAAATGCCACCGAAATTATTGCCAAGCTTCAAGCTAGAGGTATAACAATTGATGGCTGTATTACTTTCTGGGATGAAAATGTCTGTCTTGTGGCAGCGATATGCGAACTTTTGAACCTAACAGGATCAAATTATAAAGCATACACCATTGCAAAAAATAAATACCTTACTTTTAAATGGCTACAGAAGCGAAAGGGAGATATTCCTCATTGGCCACGTACGTTTTTGTATTCTTCAAACGTTTATGAAATTAACACACAGTCTGATATCTCCAAAATCTTCCAAAACAACAAGCCTTCCTTACCTTTGGTATTAAAATTTGAATACGGATCAGGTGCAATTGGTGTTAAACTTGTGCAAAACGAAGAAGAGTGCCAACAGTATTATCAACAGTTATCGGACTTAGAAATGCCTGGTGTTGGTCTATCTTTAGGTCGTTCTTTTATATTGATGGATTACTTACAAGGCACCGAACATGATGTGGATATCATAATATATAAGCGTAAATTAATCGCAGCTTTTGTGTCGGATAACGGTCCAACCAGGTTACCCAATTTCATAGAAACGGCAGCTCTTTTGCCTTCGATTCTTTCAGATGAAAAGCAGAACCAACTGATCGTTGCTGCTTACCAATGTTGTCTTGAAATCGGTTTAGAAAGCGGCGTTTTTAACGTGGAAATGATTATGTCAGTGACGGGACCAAAACTTTGTGAGATTAATTCACGAATGGGTGGAGCCTATCTGAGGGACTGGATTAAATTGTGTTATGGAGTTGATATTATGTTTTGCGACTTATTAATATCTCTGGGTATCGAACCACATGTAAAATGTAAATATAGTCAAACGTATTTAGCGGGGATTATATGCTTGGCTTCAGAGCATGCTGATATTTTCAAAGATGAGCAAAAAATGAATTTAATTCGAGCCAAACATGAATCCAAGCAAATACAATACAATCAATTTCTTGAAAAGCTTCATTTAGAATATGAAGAAGAGCTATACTTTGCAAGTATAGCAGTAATTGAGCCTGATCCAATAACTGCTAAAAGGTCATTGATAAAAATCTCAGAAGAACTTGGTATTAAAACCGATTCATACAATGTTGAACAATTCCTTAAATTCATTCCAAATGAGACACAAGAATAGGGTGAAGTCTGGGAGTTATTTTTTTATGTGTGTCTTTATATATGTGTTGGGGAGATATGGAAAGTTGATACATCTTTAATTTCTTTTCTAAAGGGAGTTATTGTTTTTTAGCCCCAAGTCAACATTGATCCAAGCTGTGGCCATCTCATCTTTTCTATATCCATCTCGTCACCTGGACCTCCTCGAACAGGTTCAGAAACAAGTCTGTAATTTGATTGGTTCCCCCCTCTTCCTCTCTTAGTCTGTAATTTGATTGGTCCCTTGTCACAGTGACATGACAACTTAGTCTTTTCTATCTCTCCTACCACAGGATGTGCTCAGATGAATTTTCTTAGTCCTAGATCACATTGTGCCATATCACCTGACTCGTAACTCACAGCATCTTCATTCAAATTCTGTGACGCTTCCACGAATAAGTAAGTCTTTCTATAGTTGAAGCTTTTATCCTCGAACTACCAGAATTTGGAACTCTATTCCATCTCATTTTCTCCCTCCTTAGTCCCTTACACTAAGTGGCTTTCCGCCTTGTTTGGGACTTTGTAAGAATAAAAGAAAAACAGAATATCTCTGATTGCAATTATCAAAATTGATATCTTCTGAGAGAGAGAGACAGAGAGAGGGTGATAGGGCAGTAGAATCCTTTTCATATAAATGAACCCCTTTTCATATAAATGAATTTTTTCATGATCCCCAGGCCTGTTTACTCATTAAGCTAATTTTATTAACAAACAAGTTTATATTCTATTTGAGAGATTGGATCAAGTTCTGTTATGGAGTTGATATTATGTTTTGTGCCTTATTAATATCTCTGGGTATTGAACCACATGTAAAATGTAAATATAATCAAACCTGTTTAGCAGGGATCATGTGTTTGGCCTCAGAGCATGCTCATATTTTCAAAGACAAACAAAAGATGAATTTAATACGAGGGAAATACAATGCAAACAATGTTTTGAAAAGCCTTTTGCAGAAGATGCAGATGAGAGACCTTTTTCAAATAAAGCTGTAACTGAACCTGATCAAGAAACTGCTGAAAGGTCATTGATAAAACCCTCAAAACTTGGCATTAAAACTGATTCATACAATGTTGAACAATTCCTTAAATTCATTCCAAATGAGACAAAAGAATAGGGTGAAGTCTGGGGGTTATTGTTGTTTTATGTGTGTGTATGTATATATGTGTTGGGAAGATATGGACAGTTTATTCATCTTTTGATTTCTTTTCCAAAGGGAGTTATTGTTTTTTAGCCCCAAGTCAACATTGATCCAAGCTGTGGCCATCTCATCTTTTCTATATCCTTCTTGTCACTTAGATCTCCTCGAATGGGTTCAAAGCAAGTCTGTAATTTGATTGGTCTTTCTCTTTCTCTCTTTCTTATTCTGTAATTTGATTGGTCCTTTGTCACAGTGACATGACGTCTTAGTCTTTTCTATCTCTCCTACCACAGTAAGTGCTCAAATGAATTTTCTTAGTTCTAGAACACCTTATGCCATCTCACCTGACTCATAACTCAGTGTCTCCATCCAAATGCTGTCGTGCTTCCGCAAATAAGGAAGTCTTTCTACAGTTGTGGCTTTTTCCCTTGAAAAGCCAGAATTTGGAGCTCTCTTCCATCTCATTTTCTCCCTTCTTGTGACCTGAACTCTTTCAAGTCTAAACTAAATTCATTCTTTGTGTCTTAATTACTCCTTCGTAGTCCCTTACACTCTGTGGCTTTTCACCTTGTTTGGGACTTTATAAAAATAAAGGAGAAACAGAATAATCCTGATTACATTATCCAATGTGACATCTTCTGAGAGAGAGAGAGTAGGGCAGTAGATCCCTTTTCATATAAATGAATCCCTTTTCCATAAATGAATTTTCTCGCAATCCCTGTGCCTATTTACACAATAAGCTGATTTTATTAACAAACATCAAACTTACTTCAGACAGCTAAAGAATACCTAAGCTGAGATGTAAAACAGAAACCACATTTTCCCACATTCACAAAGAAGTTCTCGGCCTATTGTTTTAGCTTGCCTGCACCGAGTAATTAACGAGAAAAAGTATATTTGTTAAAGATTGTAACAACTTGCATTATAATCATCTTCAACATTGTAACAACATAATAATCAATCTTAATAAATGACCTTATTAATAATCAATTAAATAATTGTTCCTCATCGTTTTTTGTTATAATTGATCTAAACTCTTTACAAACACTTCTCACATTTTCAACTCTCACCAGGAAAATATATGTAACTATTGCCATAGATCTAACACAATGTCAAGTACTTCTAAGAATGAAATGAAGTTGTGTTGCTCACACAAAGGACAAGAAATTATCTGCATAGCAACACTTTCTGTTCATAGACAATTGGGTACAAAGTCAATATTTGAAGTCAGATGAATGCAGATAAATGATCCTAACCCACACTTGCGGGCACACATTTTACTTAAGAAGATTACTTGAGTATAGTAACCCTAGTAGTGGAGGCGCAATGGCCCAGTGGTTAGGGCAGCGGACTCGCGGTCATAGGATCACGGTTTTGATTCCCAGACCGGGCGTTGTGAGTGTTTATTGAGCGAAAACACCTAAAAAAAGCTACATGAGGCTCCGGCAGGGGATGGTGGTGATCCCTGCTGTACTCTTTCACCACAACTTTCTCTCACTCTTACTTCCTGTTTCTGTTGTACCTGTATTTCAAAGGGGCTGGCCTTGTCACTCTCTGTGTCACGCTGAATATCCCCGAGAACTACGTTAAGGGTGCACGTGTCTGTGGAGTGCTCAGCCACTTACACTTTAATTTCACGAGCAGGCTGTTCCGTTGATTCGGATCAACCGGAACCCTCGTTGTCGTAACCGACGGAGTGCTTCAAAACCCTAGTATATCACTGGTACTTATTTTATCGCTTCCCAGAAGTGTCAAATGTAAAATCGATCCCATCACGATTTGAATGCAGAATGTACAGAGATCATATAGAAAAATACCAAGAGATGATACTGTTATGACTGTTTCAAATGCACTAATGTCTAATGATATGAAGCCTTTTAGAGCTAACAGCAAATGCTTTGAAATTTGGGATGAAAAGTTTTTCTTATTCAGAAAGAAAATTCATTAACCCTTTCATTACCAACCTGGCTGAAACTGCCTCTGGCTCTGTAGTACTAATGTCTTGTTTTCATAAGTTTTGAATTAAAACCTTCCACCAAACCTTAGTCACAATTAATGTTCCTAACATTAGCTTAATGATAACTAAGTTACTATACTAAATTCTTTGTTATATTTAAAATTAACTGAAAGAAACACAAAGCGTCTCAGAATAAATACAGTAACGAAAGGTCAATAGTACATGTGGTACATTTAAACAGTAAAAATAAACATTAGCAGCATGATTCATGAGATTCTAGTTTATATTTCTGAAATTCTGCATTTGTATTGAATCATTTTTTCTGTTCTTTCAATGAATGTTACTTAATTACTTTAAAACACACATAAATAGATTATATGGAGTGGCTGTGTGGTAAGTAGCTTACTAACCAACCACATGGTTCCGGGTTCAGTCCCACTGTGTGGCATCTTGGGAAAGTGTCTTCTGCTATAGCCCCGGGCCGACCAATGCCTTGTGAGTGGATTTGGTAGACGGAAACTGAAAGAAGCCTGTCGTATATATGTATATATATATATATATATATATATATATATATATATATATATATATATATATATGTATGTATGTGTGTCTGTGTTTGTCCCCCTAGCATTGCTTGACAACTGATGCTGGTGTGTTTACATCCCCGTCACTTCGCGGTTCAGCAAAAAGAG
>NC_043013.1:6791563-6799063 GCF_006345805.1 Octopus sinensis
ACTGAATCCTGCTGCTACATATATGGTCTTTCAGCAGCAATCCTTTCCAACCAGGGATTGACTACAATCTCCAGCAGCTTCACATAATCATCTGAATAGAGCTTATTGCATTGTTCAACGATGTAGGGTTGTTGTTTTCTTCCTTCTTGAGGCATGCCTGGCTCATAAGGGCCGGTTTTCCAGGTGTCTTGGCTTATAGGTTCCCCACCTGGATAGGATGCCGGTCCGTCGCAGGTGAGCTGCAAGATGCAGGAGGAAGAAAGTTGTGGCGAAAGAGTCAGCAGAAGTTCGCCATTACCTTCTGCTGCATGGAGTTTAGGTGTTTCGCTCATAAACACACACATCGCCTGGTCTGAGATTCGAACCGGCAATCCCTCGACTGCGAGTCCGCTGCTTTAACCACAAGGCCATGTGCTCCACAACGATGTAGGGTGGCATGACATCACCCTCACTGGAGGCACACGCCTCCTGTGTCCCTTCCTGCTGGCCACAGCTTCGTAGTCTCTATCGCAGCTGTCCATGTCATGTCTTTCAGCTTTTGTAGTGTTCACAGAGCAACGAGTAGCAGTCATGATGTTGACATTTTAAGAGGCAGCACAAATCCTCAGGATGAAGGATGAAGGTAACTCTTTCCCAACATTCGGATGACTTCCAACCTTTCCGGTCATCCAACTTTTTTCTCAATTAGCAACTTTATGTGCTTCAATGCCTTTGATTGTTCACCGATGCATCAAGCTGTTTCTGAAAAAAAGGAGACATATAAAAAGGGGCCATAAAAAAAGGAGACATATAAAAAGGGGACATAAAAAAGGAAATATAAAACAGGGAGACAAAAACAGGAGACATAAAAAAGGGAGACATAAAAAAGGGGGACATAAAAAAGGGAGACAAAAAAGGAGACATAAAAAAGGGGGACATAAAAAAAGGAGACATAAAAAAGGGAGACATAAAAAAGGGAGACGTAAAAAAGGGAGACATAAAGAAAAGGAGACATAAAAAAGGAGACATAAAAAAGGGAGACATAAAAAAGGAGACATAAAAAAGGAGAAGTAAAAAGGAGTAAAAAAAGGACACATAAAAAAGGAGACACAAGAAAAGGAGACATAAAAAAGGAGACGTAAAAAAGGAAACACAAAAAAGACATAAAAAAGGGAGACATAAAAAAGGAGTTATTAAAAAAAGGAGACAGAAAAGAGACATAAAAAAGGAGACATAAAAAAAGGAGACATCTAAAAGGGGACATAAGAAAAGGAGATATAAAAAAGGAGACATAAAAAAAAGAGAAAAAATGGAGACAAAAAAGGAGATATAAAAAAAGGAGACAAAAAATGGAGACAAAAAAGGAGACATAAAAAAGGAGACAAAAAAGGAGACAAAAAAAGGAAACAAAAAAGGAGACAAAAAAAGGAGACATAAAAAAAGAGACAAGGAGACATTAAAAAGGAGACGTAAAAAAGGAAACACAAAAAAGGAGACATAATAAAGGAGACAAACAGGGAGACAAAAAAGGAGACAATAAAAGGAGACATAAAAAGGGGAGACATAAAAAAGGAGTCAAAAAAGGATACATAAAAAAGGAGACATAAAAAAAGAGACAAGGAGACATAAAAAAGGAGACATTAAAAAGGAGACATAAAAAAGGGAGGCATAAAAAAAGAAGATATAAAAAAAGGAGACAAAAAAAGGAGACATTGAAAAAAAGGAAACATAAAAAAGGAAACACAAAAAAAGGAGACATAAAAAAGGAGATATAAAAAAGGAGACAAAGAAAAGGAGACATACAAAAAGGAGACATAAGAAAAGGAGATATAAAAAAAGGAGACATAAAAAAGGAAACACAAAAAAGGAGACAAAAAAGGGGACATAAAAAAGGAGACATAAAAAAGGAGACAAAGAAAAGGAGACATACAAAAAGGAGACATAAGAAAAGGAGATATAAAAAAGGAGACAAAAAAAAGGAGACATAAGAAAAGGAGACATAAAAAACGAAACACAAAAAAGGAGACAAAAAAGGGGACATAAAAAAGGAGACATAAAAAAGGAGATATAAAAAAGGGGACATAAAAAAGGAGACATACAAAAAGGAGACATAAGAAAAGGAGACATACAAAAAGGAGACATAAGAAAAGGAGATATAAAAAAGGAAACACAAAAAAGGAGACAAAAAAGGGGACATAAAAAAGGAGACAAAAAAAGGAGACATAAAAAAGGAAACACAAAAAAGGAGACAAAAAAAGGGGACATAAAAAAGGAGACAAAAAAGGAGACAAAAAAAGGAGACATAAAAAAAGGAGACATAAAAAAGGAAACACAAAAAGGAGACAAAAAAAGGGGACATAAAAAAGGAGACAAAAAAAGGAGATATAAAAAAGGGGACATAAAAAAGGAGACATAAAAAAGGATACAAAGAAAAGGAGACATACAAAAAGGAGACATAAGAAAAGGAGATATAAAAAAAGGAGACAAAAAAAGGGGACATAAAAAAGGAGACATAAAAAAGGGGACATAAAAAAGGAGACATAAAAAAGGAGACAAAGAAAAGGAGACATCAAATGTAGCCCAAACGAGTGGAAATTTAGTGAACTGTCCTCTATGTAAAATATATAATGTATAATAACGAAGCAAATGAAAGGTACAGTTGATGAACATACAAACCTAACAGGGGTTTTTTCTGAAATTACTCATTGTAATTGAACCCTGTTCTTTTAGTCTTTTCCCTTCCTCGTTAACACAAAAACAAACTGCACCAACACATTGAAGCTTCTCAAAGCTGCCATGTCTGGTGCAATTGAACGTGTTTTCATCTAATTTTAATACACGATATTTGGCCTTTTTTACAGCACACTCTGTAAAGTAGAGAAAGAGAATATTGTTAAGCAGTACAAATGTACAAATTTAAAATCAAAAATATAATCTGCTTCTCTTACACAGACATGTTAAAGCTTTCAAATACAGAACTGCTCCCTTTTCAGCAGAGACCCTACATTTTGCCAAATCTATTTAGAGAGAGGAAGCACTCCGTCGGTTACGACGACGAGGGTTCCGGTTGATCCGAATCAACGGAACAGCCTGCTCGTGAAATTAACGTGTAAGTGGCTGAGCACTCCACAGACACGTGTACCCTTAACGTAGTTCTCGGGGATATTCAGCGTGATACAGAGAGTGACAACGCCGGCCCTTTGAAATACAGGTACAACAGAAACAGGAAGTAAGAGTGAGAGAAAGTTGTGGTGAAAGAGTACAGCAGGGATCACCACCATCCCCCGCCGGAGCCTCGTGGAGCTTTAGGTGTTTTTGCTCAATAAACACTCACAACGCACGGTCTGGGAATCGAAACCGCGATCCTACGACCGCGAGTCCGCTGCCCTAACCACTGGGCCATTGCGCCTCCGTCTTTCTAATGTCTACCCCTTAATTAACTACCCATGTATTAAGCATTTTCTCACTACCTCTGTTTCCTTATTCTACCGTTCTCTTTATAGTGACTTCTGATATTTTTATAACTAGTTAAATATTATGCATTTACTCTTTGCTTTTAATACTTTACTCATAATTTCTACTGTTTTCTCTTGGCCCTTAATCAGTGTTCCCAGACCTATTTTAATTTTTAATTTTAATTTACTCTGTCATAGGGCTCCGTTAGTGAGCCCTATTTTCGCTCGCTAACATATTTAATAATTAGTTTTTATCACACTTTAATTTCTTCCTTCATTTTAGGTTTTTGCTTAAGTCCTTAAGGCTCACCCATCTACCACTATTAGCTATTTTCCCTTTACTCCTTGCTAGCTTGCTTCGTGCACTTGCTTGATAGAGTTTGGCTCATCCTAGGTTAGCGGTCCCAGAGACATCATCATCCGTAGAGCCGTCCAGGTCTACCAGTGCTCTCCATCGCTGGCGGTCCCGTACCAACCCCTCTGTATCATCCAAGGTGACGTCGAGATCTTCTCCAATCACGTCCAGCCAGCTGGCGCGGGGCCTGCCATGAGACCTCTTCCAGCTCACAGCTGCTTCTTCGAATGAGAGTAAGGCCCGTGGTAAGATGATCTAATACCAGCGCATGCGACAGATAGCTATGAGGTGGAAGGCTGCGGGTTGATGCGAGTGCACATGCAATTATTTGTTGGAAACATGATGGGACCATCTGACGTTCTCGATAGTTCTCAAGGCTCTGCTGTAGAAGCTGTCAATCCTCTTCGCCAGGGTCTTTGAGAGGGATCATATTTCTCCTCCATAGAGAAGAGGTCCGATGCGTTGTAGATGCGAGGCTTCATCATCCAGGAGATAGAGCAGTAGCTTCTTTTATGCCTTGGAATGTTGCATTCTAGGGTCATCAAGATTCTGAGAAGTTTCTGGTCTTGAGATGCCCACACCATCATTTGTTAATTTTTGTAATTGTTTTTGTCAAAAATCCCAGTTTTCGGATACGGATGTTCCGGGAAAATGCCAAAAATCGGTATTGTGAAACCCGCCCCGCTTTCCCCCTAACTTCTTCAATTTTGACTTTTTTCCCCAACACTAACCTTAAAACCCTAACCCTAACCCTAAAACCCCAACCGTAAGTACAGAAATGTTTTGAAAATTTTGTCCCATTCATCATGTCCCTATTTTCCCATATATTTACAAAAAAAAGAAATCTTTAAAAATTTTACAAAGATTTTTGGAATTTTTTTCAGAATCATAATCTTTGTATTTTTCCGCATATTTTGAAAAAAAGAATTCGGAAAAAAGATAAAAATTAAGGGAATGGGCGTAGGGGTGGGGATGGTGGATAATTTAGAAATGTCGATTTTTGCCAAGTTTTGGGCAGATTCGTATTCCCTGTAGCCCAAAAGGGGGGGAGGCGGTCGAAAAAAAAAGAAATTTTGTATTAAAGGATGGTTTTTTGGGGGGTGGGGGAGGACAGAAGTCTTGCCTTCATTTGCGCGTGAAACGTACGGCTTTCCCCTCTGCTACGTTGTAAGAAAGCCTGTATATAAGTTTCTTTATTACCCACAAGGGGCTAAACATAGAGGGGACAAACAAGGACAGACAAACGAATTAAGTCGATTACATCGACCCCAGTGCGAAATTGGTACTTAATTTATCGACCCCGAAAGGAGGAAAGGCAAAGTCGACCTCGGCGGAATTTGAACTCAGAACGTAACGACAGACGAAATAAGGCTACGCATTTCGCCCAGCGTGCTTAACGGTTCTGCCAGCTCACCGCCTTAGAAAGCCTGTATATAACAAAATTCCGAAGACTCAGCATCTCTCTCTCTCTCTCTCTCTCTCTCTCTCTCTCTCTTTCACACACACACACAGGTTATAGAAAAATGATGCACATGAGCCTGAATAGAACAATTTTCATCTGAGCAACATTTTAAATCGCCGAGTGTGCAAAACGATTTGAAAGGTAGTCAATCGCATGACTATGTCTAAGCGAAGGAAACAAACAAGAACAATCGACCGTAAATATCTTTATATATAAAAGTGAGGTTGTGTGCTGTCTGTCTCCTACGATTTAGATTCCTAACTACTCCCACATTTTGCGGTGCAGTTTAACCAAAACTGGATATCTTATAGCCGTGATTCATATCGAGCCCTTCTGGATATTAGCGCGTGTCTACGATGAGTCTACGATTTAAAAAAAATTTACCATCATTTTTTTCTATTTTAATGCATTTTTTCGCTATTATATAAGGGAAGTAACTCTCTAAAGATGTCTACGATGAGTCAACGATTTAAAAACAATTTACCATTTTTTCCATTTTTAATGCATTTTTTTGCTATTTTTTGGCTATAACTCTCTAAATATGCTTATATAGTTATTTCCCTTACAAACCCGAGCAACGCCGGGCGATACTGCTAGTATCGCATAAAGAAAAATCGACCTTAAATATATCGCATGAAGAAAATATGGAATATCTTAGAACAAGTTGCGGGACATCTGGATGTCTCAGTAACGAGTCACCTCTGTCAGGCGCTGATGAACTCAAGATAGTTACAAGCCGGACAGTACAATCCCTACGAATTACTCGTATATAAAACTGATCAAAAAACAGATATAAATGTGTGCATTTTCCTTAATCCGTTTTTAACGAACGACGATCCAATCATTCTGCGAGGATGCTGGAATACTTGTCATACTTCACTATATCTTTTACAGAAGTGGTATCATCAACGGGCAATTATGAATTTTTATAATAATAATAATAAAGCAAAACACCACTGTAAATGAAAAAAATCAAAACGGAAATACAAAAACTAAAGAAAGCAAAACAAAATCGCAATGAAACAATAAAAGCTAAGCTTGCAAATCAACCCCAAAACTTAATCTTTGTAAGCCTAGTACTTATTCTATCGGTCTCTTTTGCCGAACAGCTAAGTTACGGGGATTTAAACACACCAGAATCGGTTGTCAAGCGATGTTGGGGGGACAAACACAGACACACAAATACACACATATATATACATATATTCAACGGGCTTCTTTTCAGTTTCCGTCTACCAAATCCACTCACAAGGCTTTGGTCGGCCCGAGGCTATAGTAGAAGACACTTGCCCAAGGTGTCACGCGGAGGGACTGAACCCGGAACCATGTGGTTGGTAAGCAAACTACTTACCACACAGCCACTCCTACACCTATATGGGGAAAAAGTACCAGTAAAATGTAGTGTGTGGAATTTGGGATGAAACAATGGGACACATTGTTCAAGAATGTCCAAAATGGCTCAGGGAGAACACAAGAAATACAGACATGACCAAGTTGTGAAAGTTTTGCACTGGAAGCTTTGTCAGAAATAGGAATTTGAAGCTGGAAGTACGTACTTGGCATGGGCATCAGGTTGGAAGAGTTCTTGAATAAGAGAAATGCAAGAGTTTATGGGATTTTCGTATTCCAATGGAAAGCAATAAAACCAAATGAAAATGATAAACAGGAGTGGCTGTGTGGTAAGAAGCTTGCTTACCAACCACATGGTCTTGGGTTCAATCCCACTGCGTGGCACCTTGGGCAAGTATCTTCTATTACAGCCTCGGGCTGACCAAAGCCTTTTGAGTGGATTTTGTAGATGGAAATTGAAAGAAGCCTGTTGTATATATACGAGGGACGTTCAATAAGTAATGCCCCTGACCCATTTGCAGTTGTTTGATCTAGCTGAAATTTTGCATGGGCAATCATTTATATCTCTATAGAGTAAGTAACAAATTACAGCTCTAAACTAATTGTGGTTTCTGATTTACAGGTGTTTGAACTGAGTCAAGTGTGAAATGCAGCCTGTTGAGTGTCGAGCAGTGATCCGGTTTTGTATTTGAAAGGACGCACACCACGGGAGACTTTTGATGAAATGAAAGTAACTTATGGTGATGATGCCCCATCATATGACCTTGTAAGACGCTGGGATCGTGAATTCAAACATGGTCGGAACTCTGTGGAAACAGCTCCCAGATCTGGTCGCCCCCTTCTGCCATTCATGAGGCATCTGTCCGTCAAGTTGAGGCTGCCATTTTGGAAGATCGACG
>NC_043013.1:6804063-6824063 GCF_006345805.1 Octopus sinensis
TATCTATATATATAAAACTGTAGTTGTGTGAGTGTCTGTCCCCTTCGGTTTAGATTCCTAACTACTCCCACAAGAGGAAAAAATAACACACTTAGAAAGAAAAGAAAAACAACAGCAAACAGAAATAATAGGTAAGTAAATGGATCTTTTCGGTTTGAACGGCAGTTTTTTCTAGCGGTGTCATATGAAATTGTCACCCATAATTATAACCCTAGTATCGATCTATTGCATTTCAGTGTTTTAGGGTTAGGGTTATGGTTAGGATTAGGGTTTTGGGGGAAGGGTATTTTTTTTCTTCAGAAATGGAAATAAACCCAATCTGTTTCTTAAACGAGGGATATATTCATATGGCACAGAATGTTTTCACCAAAATAGACGTCATTGATTGGTTGAAATTGCAGAAATTGAAGAAGAAAAAAAAAAACAAATATCTTACAAACTATGGAATTTTCTCAATAAAGCCAAGAGAAAAAGATGTTTTATGTAACACATTCTACCAGTATACGAAGTTTAAAAGCGTTTAGTTAGGTGGAAATTATTTTTTAAAAAACTGCCGGTCAAACCGAAAAGATCGAAGTAAATTTCATTGTCATCCTCTCGTCTTCATCATTATCGTCTTCATCATTGATGCTGTCGTTGTTGTAGTTGTTGTCAGAGTCAGTTAAGGCCTAGGCGGCTATCTTTCGTTTTGCATCGGAAGAACGTGAAACATAAAGCGTTCGGTAATTTCCGTAAAGAAATTTTATTTATTTCTTTTTGTAGGTGTTTAAAGTGCATTTCCTTTGATCTCACGATGATAACAGAGTGTATATGTCGTGAGTGTGAGACAAAAAGTGTGTGTTGTATGTGTACATATGTGTGAAAGACATAGAGAGAGAGAGAGAGAGAGAGAGAGAGAGAGAGAGAGAAAGGTGTGTTGAAGGAAAAGTAGAAAGCTGTTGACTAGGTATAGTGTCCATTATCCAAAAGCTGATATTAACTGGTTGTACTTGAAGAGAGACCAGAGTGGAAGAGGCTTAAATCCTTAAATCTATTATAGCCTCAGGCTGACCAAAGCCTTTTGAGTGGATTTTGTAGACAGAAATTGAAAGAAGCCTGTTGTGTATATATACTAGCAGTATCGCCCGGCGTTGCTCGGGTTTGTAAGGGAAATAACTATATAAGCATTTTTAGAGAGTTACTTCCTTTATAGATGCCAATTCGGGCTTTCTTAGCCATTTCTGTTTTGGTGTCTTCAAGCCATGAAGTCGTTGTTCTAAAAGAACGCTGGTCTCCTTGACAACGCATTACGACGTTGATTTCCTTACACTCCCTTCCCCACAGCTTCACGAGGGAGCGAAGAAGGGGGAGAAGCAAACACAGGTGCAGGTGTGACCATGGACGCCAACTCCGCCGCCATCGACACACGAAAAATTATGCATTAAAATGGAATAAAAAATGATATTAAATTATTTTTAAAATCGTTGACTCATCTTAGACGCGCACTAATAGCCAGACGGGCTCGATATTAATCACGACTATAAGAAACCCGAATTTGGTTAAACTGCACCGCAAAATGTAGGAGGAGTTAGGAATCTAAATCGTAGGAGACACACACTCACACAACTACAGTTTTATATATATAGATATATATATATATGTGTGTGTGTGTGTGTGTGTGTGTGTATAAATAAAATAAGAGGCTTTCAATAGGGAAGCATTGTGCTTTCGTTTCTTGTGCTAGGCCACTGGTAATAATAATTTATTATTACCCTATTTTATTATATGCATATATCTATATATAATAAAACTGTAGTTGTGTGAGTGTCTGTCCCCTTCGGTTTAGATTCATAACTACTCCCACAAGAGGAAAAAATAACACACTTAGAAAGAAAAGAAAAACAACAGCAAACAGAAATAATAGGTAAGTAAATGGATCTTTTCGGTTTGAACGGCAGTTTTTTCTAGCGGTGTCATATGAAATTGTCACCCATAATTATAACCCTAGTATCGATCTATTGCATTTCAGTGTTTTAGGGTTAGGGTTATGGTTAGGATTAGGGTTTTGGGGGAAGGGTATTTTTTTTCTTCAGAAATGGAAATAAACCCAATCTGTTTCTTAAACGAGGGACATATTCATATGGCACAGAATATTTTCACCTAAATAGACGTCATTGATTGGTTGAAATTGCAGAAATTGAAGAAGAAAAAAACAACAAATATCTTACAAACTATGGAATTTTCTCAATAAAGCCAAGAGAGAAAAAGGTGTTTTATGTAACACATTCTACCAGTATACGAAGTTTAAAAGCGTTTAGTTAGGTGGAAATTATTTTTTAAAAAACTGCCGGTCAAACCGAAAAGATCCAAGTAAATTTCATTGTCATCCTCTCGACTTCATCATTATCGTCTTCATCATTGATGCTGTCGTTGTTGTAGTTGTTGTCAGAGTCAGTTAAGGCCTAGGCGGCTATCTTTCGTTTTGCATCGGAAGAACGTGAAACATAAAGCGTTCGGTAATTTCCGTAAAAAAAATTTTATTATTTTTTTGTAGGTGTTTAAAGTGCATTTCCTTTGATCTCACGATGATAACAGAGTGTATATGTCGTGAGTGTGAGACAAAAAGTGTGTGTTGTATGTGTACATATGTGTGAAAGACATACAGAGAGAGAGAGAGAGAGAAAGAGAGAGAGAGAGAGAGAGGTGTTGAAGGAAAAGTAGAAAGCTGTTGACTATGTATAGTGTCCATCATCCCAAAGCTGATATTAAATGGTTGTACTTGAAGAGAGACCAGAGTGGAAAAGGCTTAAATCCTTAAATCTATTATAGCCTCAGGCTGACCAAAGCCTTTTGAGTGGATTTTGTAGACAGAAATTGAAAGAAGCCTGTTGTGTATATATACTAGCAGTATCGCCCGGCGTTGCTCGGGTTTGTAAGGGAAATAACTATATAAGCATTTTTAGAGAGTTACTTCCTTATAGATGCCAATTCGGGCTTTCTTAGCCATTTCTGTTTTGGTGTCTTCAAGCCATGAAGTCGTTGTTCTAAAAGAACGCTGGTCTCCTTGACAACGCATTACGACGTTGATTTCCTTACACTCCCTTCCCCACAGCTTCACGAGGGAGCGAAGAAGGGGGAGAGAAGCAAACACAGGTGCAGGTGTGACATGGACGCCAACTCCGCCGCCATCGACACACGAAAAATTATGCATTAAAATGGAATAAAAAATGATATTAAATTATTTTTAAAATCGTTGACTCATCTTAGACGCGCACTAATAGCCAGACGGGCTCGATATTAATCACGACTATAAGAAACCCGAATTTGGTTAAACTGCACCGCAAAATGTAGGAGGAGTTAGGAATCTAAATCGTAGGAGACACACACTCACACAACTACAGTTTTATATATATAGATATATATATATATGTGTGTGTGTGTGTGGTGTGTATAAATAAAATAAGAGGCTTTCAATAGGGAAGCATTGTGCTTTCGTTTCTTGTGCTAGGCCACTGGTAATAATAATTTATTATTACCCTATTTTATTATATGCATATATCTATATATATAAAACTGTAGTTGTGTGAGTGTCTGTCCCCTTCGGTTTAGATTCATAACTACTCCCACAAGAGGAAAAAATAACACACTTAGAAAGAAAAGAAAAACAACAGCAAACAGAAATAATAGGTAAGTAAATGGATCTTTTCGGTTTGAACGGCAGTTTTTTCTAGCGGTGTCATATGAAATTGTCACCCATAATTATAACCCTAGTATCGATCTATTGCATTTCAGTGTTTTAGGGTTAGGGTTATGGTTAGGATTAGGGTTTTGGGGGAAGGGTATTTTTTTTCTTCAGAAATGGAAATAAACCCAATCTGTTTCTTAAACGAGGGATATATTCATATGGCACAGAATATTTTCACCAAAATAGACGTCATTGATTGGTTGAAATTGCAGAAATTGAAGAAGAAGAAAAAAACAACAAATATCTTACAAACTATGGAATTTTCTCAATAAAGCCAAGAGAAAAAGATGTTTTATGTAACACATTCTACCAGTATACGAAGTTTAAAAGCGTTTAGTTAGGTGGAAATTATTTTTAAAAAAACTGCCGGTCAAACCGAAAAGATCCAAGTAAATTTCATTGTCATCCTCTCGACTTCATCATTATCGTCTTCATCATTGATGCTGTCGTTGTTGTAGTTGTTGTCAGAGTCAGTTAAGGCCTAGGCGGCTATCTTCGTTTTGCATCGGAAGAACGTGAAACATAAAGCGTTCGGTAATTTCCGTAAAAAAAATTTTATTTATTTCTTTTTGTAGGTGTTTAAAGTGCATTTCTTTGATCTCACGATGATAACAGAGTGTATATGTCGTGAGTGTGAGACAAAAAGTGTGTGTTGTATGTGTACATATGTGTGAAAGACATACAGAGAGAGAGAGAGAGAAGAAGAGAGAGAGAGAGAGAGAGAGAGGTGTGTGAAGGAAAAGTAGAAAGCTGTTGACTATGTATAGTGTCCATCATCCCAAAGCTGATATTAACTGGTTGTACTTGAAGAGAGACCAGAGTGGAAGAGGCTTAAATCCTTAAATCTATTATAGCCTCAGGCTGACCAAAGCCTTTTGAGTGGATTTTGTAGACAGAAATTGAAAGAAGCCTGTTGTGTATATATACTAGCAGTATCGCCCGGCGTTGCTCGGGTTTGTAAGGGAAATAACTATATAAGCATTTTTAGAGAGTTACTTCCTTATAGATGCCAATTCGGGCTTTCTTAGCCATTTCTGTTTTGGTGTCTTCAAGCCATGAAGTCGTTGTTCTAAAAGAACGCTGGTCTCCTTGACAACGCATTACGACGTTGATTTCCTTACACTCCCTTCCCCACAGCTTCACGAGGGAGCGAAGAAGGGGGAGAAGCAAACACAGGTGCAGGTGTGACCATGGACGCCAACTCCGCCGCCATCGACACACGAAAAATTATGCATTAAAATGGAATAAAAAATGATATTAAATTATTTTTAAAATCGTTGACTCATCTTAGACGCGCACTAATAGCCAGACGGGCTCGATATTATCACGACTATAAGAAACCCGAATTTGGTTAAACTGCCACCGCAAAATGTAGGAGGAGTTAGGAATCTAAATCGTAGGAGACACACACTCACACAACTACAGTTTTATATATATAGATATATATATATATGTGTGTGTGTGTGTGTGTGTATAAATAAAATAAGAGGCTTTCAATAGGGAAGCATTGTGCTTTCGTTTCTTGTGCTAGGCCACTGGTAATAATAATTTATTATTACCCTATTTTATTATATGCATATATATATATATATATAAAACTGTAGTTGTGTGAGTGTCTGTCCCCTTCGGTTTAGATTCATAACTACTCCCACAAGAGGAAAAAATAACACACTTAGAAAGAAAAGAAAAACAACAGCAAACAGAAATAATAGGTAAGTAAATGGATCTTTTCGGTTTGAACGGCAGTTTTTTCTAGCGGTGTCATATGAAATTGTCACCCATAATTATAACCCTAGTATCGATCTATTGCATTTCAGTGTTTTAGGGTTAGGGTTATGGTTAGGATTAGGGTTTTGGGGGAAGGGTATTTTTTTTTCTTCAGAAATGGAAATAAACCCAATCTGTTTCTTAAACGAGGGACATATTCATATGGCACAGAATATTTTCACCTAAATAGACGTCATTGATTGGTTGAAATTGCAGAAATTGGAAGAAGAAGAAAAAAACAACAAATATCTTACAAACTATGGAATTTTCAATAAAGCCAAGAGAAAAAGGTTGTTGTTTTATGTAACACATTCTACCAGTATACGAAGTTAAAAGCGTTTAGTTAGGTGGAAATTATTTTTAAAAAACTGCCGGTCAAACGAAAAGATCCAAGTAAATTTCATTGTCATCCTCTCGTCTTCATCATTATCGTCTTCATCATTGATACTGTCGTTGTTGTAGTTGTTGTCATAGTCAGTTACGGCCTAGGCGGCTATCTTTCGTTTTGCATCGGAAGAACGTGAAACATAAAGCGTTCGGTAATTTCCGTAAAAAAATTTTATTTATTTCTTTTTGTAGGTGTTTAAAGTGCATTTCCTTTGATCTCACGATGATAACAGAGTGTATATGTCGTGAGTGTGAGACAGAAAGTGTGTGTTGTATGTGTACATATGTGTGAAAGACATAGAGAGAGAGAGAGATAGAGAGAGAGGTGTGTTGCTGTGTGTGTGTGAGGGAGGAAGTAGCAGAACATTTTTTTAACTTATTTTTTCTCACACCTTTTTTGGGGTGTGTGAGTGATTGACTAAGAGAGAGAGAGAGAGAGAGAGAGAGAGAGAGAGAGAGAGAGAGAGAGAGAGAGAGAGAGAGAAGAGAGAGAGAGAGAAGGTGTGTTGAAGGAAAAGTAGAAAGCTGTTGACTATGTATAGTGTCCATCATCCCAAAGCTGATATTAACTGGTTGTACTTGAAGAGAGACCAGAGTGGAAAAGGCTTAAATCCTTAAATCTATTATAGCCTCAGGCTGACCAAAGCCTTTTGAGTGGATTTTGTAGACAGAAATTGAAAGAAGCCTGTTGTGTATATATACTAGCAGTATCGCCCGGCGTTGCTCGGGTTTGTAAGGGAAATAACTATATAAGCATTTTTAGAGAGTTACTTCCTTTATAGATGCCAATTCGGGCTTTCTTAGCCATTTCTGTTTTGGTGTCTCCAAGCTTATCATCTCTCCACGTGCGGTCAACACAACCCCACCATTTATTGATCTATATATATATATATATATATATATATATATATATATATATATATATTATATATATATATATATATATATATATTATATATATATATATATATGCATATATGTGTATATATATGTATGTGTGTGCTTGTTATTTGTGTCTGTGTTTGTCCATCCACCATCGCTTGATAACCGATGTTAGTGTGTTTACATACCAGTCACATAGCGGTTTGGCAAAAGACACAGATAGAATAAGTATTAGGCTTACAAAGAATAAGTACTGAGGTCAATTCGTTCGACTAAAGGTGGTGCTCCAGCATGGCCACAGTTAAATGACTGAAACAAATAAAAGAGTAAAAGAAAAAAAATGCTATGTTGCTCACTAATTGAGCCATCATACCCATTTCATTCCAGGATTATAAAGAAAGAAAAAAAACATTTTTTAAATACAATCCCTTAAAATTTGTAAATGCCAGAATTTAAAGTATGAATATTATAAAGGTTATGCCTGTAATAAATGGTGCATTAGGTACTGTGAGTAATGATATGGACAAATGATTGAAGGAGATTAAAGTGGAATATCCTGTTGAGCTTCTTAGGAACAAGAAAGATTATCAGAGTGTTTCCGAGTACTTCAAAGATTATTGAAAGCTTGTGAATATCTAAGGTAACATGCAGTGACCTGACACCCACATAAATTCCATCGGGAACAAGACCAAACCTGCATCAAATCAAATAACAACAACAACGACGATGACGACAACGACGACGATAATAATAATAATAATAAATAATAATAATAATAATATAATAATAATAATAATAATAATAATAATAATAATAATAATATAATAATAATAATAATAGTTATAATAATAAAATAATAATAATAATATTAATAATAATAATAATAATAACTAATAATAATGATAATGATAATGATAATGATAATAATAATGATAATGATAATGATGATAATGACGATAATGACGATAACAACGATAATGACGATAACGACGATAACGACGATAACGACAATAACGATAATGACAATAATAATAATAATAATAATAATAAATAATAAATGCCCTGATGCAGTACCAGACAGTTGCTCTCATGGCTTCTGATCTTAACCAATTGGAAGTGTTATCATGTACATTGTTTTGTCTTGGGCTACACCAAATATTCTGCTCAATTCCACAGATTTGCTTGTCAGTTGTTTGACTTTAACCAGTTGAGCATGTCCCTTAATGTCTGACGATATGTGCATCTCTGAGCATGAGCAGAAGTAGTTATGGAGAATCATACCCTTGTGTTGAGAGGGATTCTTTGGGGTTTGAGTAATTCACCTCTGGAAACATGGGTGTTTCGTTCAACATCCTTAAACAACCCTTATTCAAGGACCTTTTGAGCGGGATGGGTTACTTGACCAGAAGAAAATTCTAACTGGGCCCCACCTGCAATGTCATGTGCTGTTTATCTTGACATAAGATTACCATGTTTGTCCCCTCTATGTTTAGCCCCTTGTGGGCAATAAAGAAATAGGAATTCATTTTTTCACCAAAAAATGTCAATTTTGCCATTAAACGCAACGCTGGAATAACCATGGCAATCTCGTTGCAGTAACCTGCAGTAGACAGCATCATGGTGGTGTTCCACCTGCCTTCATACCTGACCTCTATGTTCTCAATGTCCTGGTGGAATCTTTTTCCTTGCCCCTCACTTATTGTTCTATGATTTTCCAGGAAGTAGTCCAGATAACTACGCAGGAAATGCATGTTTACACTCATTTTGCAGCCCAGTGCTCAAAAACTGGTTAACAGGGTCTGCACAAGACCTTCATAATTTGATGGCTTCCTGTTTCCTAGGAAATCAGACACAACTGCAGCAAAAGCATCCCATGCTTCTTTTGCAATGCTAGACATGGTCTCCAAAAAATAGCTCGTCCTGCAATAGCCACCTAATATGTGGTCTGTCAAACAAACCAACCTTAATTTCCTCACAAGACAAAACTGGAAACTTTCTGCTTAAGTATTTAAAGCAGTCACTGAATCAATATTTCAACACATGTTTTGCACACTACATGGGGTGCACAGGCTTTGTCTTCTCACCCAGTTTCATGCTAAAGTAAGTATGGTAAGCTTTCTTCATAAAATCTGTGATTTTGTTTCACTGCCTAGGTATAACATCCACAAATATAGCAGAAGATATAGGGCCTGTTTTTACATTTCCTTCTCTCACAACTGGCCTTATTTCTGAAATCCAAAAACATATTCAAGCTAGTTGTCTCCTGGGAAAAACATTTTCAGAACTGTCAACAGTTGTGGCTGTGTGGTAAGTAGCTTGCTTATGAACCACTTGGGCAAGTGTATTCTACTATAGCCTTGGGCTAACCAAAGCCTTGTGAGTGGATTTAGTTGATGGAAACTGAAAGAAGCCCATTGTATAAATGTATGTATATATGTATGTGTGTGTATATGTTCGTGTGTCTGTGTTTGTCCCCCCAACATTGCTTGACAACCAATACTGGTGTGTTTACGACCCCGTAACTTAGCGGTTCAGCAAAAGAGACCGATAAAATAAGTATTAGGGTCGATTTGCTTGACTCAAGTCGGTGCTCCTGGGGTACTCTTAAATGGGCTTCTTTCAGTTTCCGTTTACCAAATCCACTTATATATATATATGTGTGTGTGTGTGTGTGTCTGTGTGTCTGTTTGTCCCCCCAACATCGTTTGACAATCGATGCTGGTGTGTTTACGACCCCATAACTTAGCAGTTCAGCAAAAGAGACTGTTATAAAAGGTACTAGGCTTACAAAGAATAAATCCTGGGGCGATTTGCTCAACAAAAGGCGGTACCCCAGCATGGCCACAGTCAAATGACTGAAACAAGAAAAAGAGTTATAATGTAAGCAAATGCAGATTAGTGATGGCAAAGTTTGATAAAGAGCCTACCTAAGATGAAGCTCTTTTCACAGTTCTTTGACCATACTTGATAAAAAAGTGATCCATGTGATCTCACAATTAAAACATTAAGGGCACATTCAAAATACTAACTATCATAAGAGACTGTTAAATGCTCAACAAAAATGTATCTTATCTAGTTTGCAGTGATAGTTACACTAAATCAACCAGAGTGTGAGCATATCTGCAAACAAATTCCACAAAAGCACCATTTGAGCGTGGCCGTTGCCAGTACCGCCTGACTGGCCTTCGTGCCGGTGGCATGTAAAAGCACTCACTACATTCTTGGAGTGGTTGGCGTTAGGAAGGGCATCCAGCTGTAGAAACTTTGCCAGCTCAAGATTGGAGTCTGGTACAGCCATCTGATTCACCAGTCCTCGGTCAAATTGTCCAATCCATGCTATTATACAATAATAATGATGATGATGATGATGATGATGATGATGATGATGATGATGATGATGATGATGATGATGATGATGATGATGGTGATGATGTTGATGATGTTGATGATGATGATGATGATGATGATGTTGATGATGATGATGATGATGATGATGATGATGATGTTTTCACTTTTGTAGTTGTATTTACTTTAAATGACATTGAAAAACTATGTTTTCAAAGTTACGTCAAGCTCCATATATGGATTTGCATTTGACGAAGTCAAACCTATCCTTAGAAATGCTGACAATACCAGAAATGTTGAAAAATGGACATTTGAGTTTGTGAAAAATCTTGACTTGATAGAGCAAAATGGATTTCATTTTTAAAATCAACCCCCTAGACTTAGTAGGAAACATGTCTCCAACATCAGACAACGAAACCCCTGTTCCTTGTTCCCCAGTGTAATAATAACAATTTCTTTTATTATTCACAGGGACATAATAATGCATTATGCATTATAAGAGTGTTGAATTGCTCCTTTGCAGGATGTGTCGCAGCAAAAATGAAACAGTCTCACATATTGTGAATGAGTGTAGCAAATAGACTCCAAAAGAATACAAAAGGAAACATGATAAAGTAGTTAAGTGGTTTTATTGAAGTGTAAGAAGTGCAGTGTTGAAAGGACACTGAAATGGTGTGAACAGAAATCAAAAAGTGTCACCAAGAATGAGGGTCAGATTAATCCTTGGTTTGTGGGGTTCCTTGATTGGCCCTAGTTGTAGTTTCTTCTGTATCAGGACGACTGCGTCATTCATGTTATCACAATACTTTGTATTCTATGTATATCTTGATTGCATTTCGTTGTCTTTTCCATTCCTTTTTATGCATCCTTATACATAAACTCCACACAAATTGTTGCCTGTTCTTTTCACATTCTCCCATTTATGTGGCTAATAAAAAAATTATTATTATTATTATTATTATTATTACTTTGAAAGCCAGATGTCTTACCCAGAAACAAAACATCCTCTTCATTTATGTGACTAATAAAAAAAATGCTGGCCTGTGACTCTAAGTCAGAAACAATTAATGAAGGCAGCGAGTTGGCAGAAGCTTTAGCGCGCTGGGAAAAATGCTTAGCGGTATTTCATCTGCCACTATGTTTTGAGTTCAAATTCCGCCGAGGTCAACTTTGCCTTTCATCCTTTCGGAGTCGATAAAATTAAGTACCAGTTTCACACTGGGGTCGATGTAATCAACCTAATCCCTTTGTCTGTCCTTGTTTGTCCTCTCTGTGTTTAGCCCCTTGTGGGTAGTAAAGAAATGGGTATTTTGCCTGTCTTAACGATCTGAGTTCAAATTCCGCCGAGGTCGACTTTGCCTTTCATCCTTTCGGGGTCGATAAAATTAAGTACCAGCTTCGCACTGGGTTCGATGTAATCGACTTAATCCGTTTGTCTGTCCTTGTTTGTCCTCTCTGTGTTTAGCCCCTTGTGGGTAGTAAAGAAATAAGAAACAATAAATAAAGATGGAATGATGGTAGAATTGTTAGAGTGTCTGGGAAAATGTTTTGCAGTATTTCTTCTCATGCTTTTTGTTTTGAGTTTAAATCTTGTTGTGATCAACTTTACCTTTCATCTTTTGAGAGTTAATAAAATAAAGTACTTTGGAAGTATTTGTGATGGACATTATGGGCTAAGTCCCACATATAGGCGCAGGAGTGACTGTGTGGTAAGAAGCTTGCTAACCAACCACATGGTTCCGGGTTCAGTCCCACTGCGTGGCATCTTGGGCAAGTGTCTTCTGCTATAGCCTCGGGTCGACCAAAGCCTTGTGAGTGGATTTGGTTGATGGAAACTGAAAGAAGCCTGTCGTATATATATATATATATATATATATATATGTATGTATGTGTGTGTATATGTTTGTGTATTTGTGTTTGTCCCTCTAGCATTGCTTGACAACCGGTGCTGGTGTGTTTACGTCCCCGTCACTTAGCGGTTCGGCAAAAGAGACCGATAAAATAAGTACTGGGCTTGCAAAGAATAAGTCCCGGTGTCGATTTACTCGACCAAAGGCGGTGCTCCAGCATGGCCGCAGTCAAATGACTGAAACAAGTAAAAGAGCAAAAGAGTAAGAGTATATCAAATTTACTGGGCTTGTGACTAAACCAGAAACTATTTTTTTCCTTCAGCACATCATATTTTTAGTCAACGATGGAAGCTGTTACCAGTTCTCTAAATAAAAGCATTCATGTTAAGAATCCTCCAACAAGTTGGCAGACAGAAGAGGATATTTACAAAGAAGTTCAAGTAAGTATTTTCACACATTCAAATTCACACATATGTAACACATATAGACAGAAACATGCACATATAACATATGTATACACACACATTTCTATTATCTACTAGCAGTATCGCCCGGCGTTGCTCGGGTTTGTAAGGGAAATAACTATATAAGCATTTTTAGAGAGTTATAGCCAAAAAATAGCAAAAAAATGTATTAAAAATGGAAAAAAATTATGGTAAATTCTTTTTTAAATCGTTGACTCATCGTAGACATTTTTAGAGAGTTACTTCCCTTATATAATAGCGAAAAAAATGCATTAAAATGGAAAAAAATGATGGTAAATTTTTTTTTAAATCGTAGACTCATCGTAGACGCGCGCTAATACCCAGAAGGGCTCGATATGAATTACGACTATAAGATACCCGGTTTTGGCTAAACTGCACTGCAAAATGTGGGAGTAGTTAGGAATCTAAATCGTAGGAGACAGACAGCACACAACCTCACTTTTATATATAAAGATATCAACAGTTTTATTTGTCACGTGGTAGAAATTATGTTGGGCAAGCTTTAGTTGATTGTAATCATAAGGCTACCAACTTCTTGTATAGCTGCAGGCCAACCAATACCTTATGAGTGAATTTAGTAAATGGAAACTGTGTGGAAGCTTGTTGTATATATGTATATTGTATGTATGTGTGTGATTCTTTATGTTTATGTTTGTCCAACTCGACTGTTTGACAACCGATGTGGGTTTGTTTATGTTCCAATTACTTGTGGTTTTGCAAAAGAGACCAATAGAATAAATATCAAATTCACAAATAAGTACTGGGGTAAGCTAGTGAACCCCTCCCCACAAGGTCTACGTTTAATCAGGCATTTGAGGATGAAATCCTCCGTCCCCTTTCCACCTTCCTCCACTTCCTGCAAAATTCCAAGGAGGGAGAGTTGAAGGAGAGGAAGGACTTCATGGAAAAGTCTGAGTAGGGGGACTTCCTGGAAAATTCTAAAGAGAGGGGGTTGAAGGTAGGGAAGGGGAGGGTTTACTATCTGGAAAAGTCCAAGGAGGGGGAATTGAAGGGGAGGGAGTACTTCCTGGATAAGTCTGAAGAAGAGAACTACCTGAAAATTCTTGGGAGGGTATTTGAAGGGGAGGAAAGGGTGGGAGAACTACCTGGAAAAGTCCAAAAAGGGGAATTTACTGAAAAAAATCCAAGGATGGGGGTTGCAGAGGAGGAAGGACTTCCTGGAAAAGTCTGAGAAGAGGGACTTCCTGGGAAGTTCTGAGGAGGGAAGGAAGTACCTCCTGGAAAAGTACAAGGAGGGGGACATCCTGGAAAATTCCAAGGAAGGGAGTTGAAGGGCAGGAAGGGGAGGGACTAAACTCTTCAAGGCAGTACCCCAGTATCACCAGATGCTTAGGTTTTGTTTATGGTCAAGATATCTGGTTTTCAAATGGACCAGTCTAATCCACCACATGACATTTACTCATTATACAGTAACTCTTAATGATGCAATTTCTCTTTCCTGGCCTCTCCTGTTATTTTCTATGTTTATATATCAACAATTATTTATAAAAAAAAAAGAAAAAAGAGAAAAACTGATGCATCGCTACTATTGTTAATCATGAAGCATTTGTCAGTCGGTTCATTTTCTGTCTTTGTTACTAACTCTCACTCTCTCTCTCACTCCCTCCCCCCATCCATCCATCCATCCATCCATCCATCCATCCATACATACATACAATCATACATACATACATATATATATATGCATGCACACACACGTATATACATCGAACTAACAACAGAAGCTCGATGATCCCTGCTCAGGAGAATTTCATCCATCCATCCATCCTTCCATCCATCCATCCGTCCGTCCGTCCGTCCGTCCTTCCATCCATCCATCCATCCATCCATCCATCCATCCATCCATCCTTCTTTCCGTCCGTCCGTCCGTCCGTCCGTCCTTCCATCCATCCATCCATCCATCCATCCATCCTTCCTTCCTTCCTTCCTTCCGTCCGTCCGTCCATCCATCCATCCATCCATCCATCCTTCCTTCCTTCCTTCCTTCCATCCATCCATCCATCCACCCAACCATCCATCCATCTAAATTCAAACACACAAATAATTTCTAACAGGCATTTCGTTTTAAACTCCCTCTCTCTGTCTATCCTACAGTGTCGAGTTTTGATTCTGGGTTGGTCTATTGGGTTGGTTTTGATTCCGGGTTGACACAAATGAACTTTTGTTGTGTCCTTGAGAAATGTAAATACACCACATTGTTACATTTACTTGTTCTAAAATCTGTATGGGAGGTTGTCAGTTTTTATCCTCTGATCAATTCTGGTCAACTTGATGAAAGGCATTCCAATTGATACCATCCCCAGGTTTCCTTTTTTTCCCTATAAGAATTACATCCAGGATCATAATATTTTCTTAGATTGTAGGTTGTGATCTGAGGAAGATTAAGTTTCTATCTTTGCCAGGAAAAAATAGTCTCAAAGGGTTATGTAAATGTGTGAACAAAATTTTCAAGACATAATTTAAGACTAGAAAATCCATGCTAATGTTTGAGCATTTTGAAAAAATTCCTTACAAACAAATATGCTTTATCAGGTAAGTTAAAGAATAATTTATTCTATTTTTTAAACTAAATTTCCTACTTTAAAACAGAGTTGTTTACTCTTTTACTTGTTTCAGTCATTTGACTGTGGCCATGCTGGAGCACCGCCTTTAGTCGAGCTAATCGACCCCAGAATTTATTCTTTGTAAGCCCAGTACTTATTCTATCAGTCTCTTTTGCCGAACCGCTAAGTTACAGTGACGTAAGCACACCAGCATCAGTTGTCAAGCGATGTTGCGGAGGGGGGGGGGGCGGACAAACACAGACACACAAACATATACACACATACATATATATATATATATATATATATATATATATATATATATATATATATATATATATATATATATATATACATATATACATACATATATACGACGGGTTTCTTTCAGTTTCCGTCTACCAAATCCACTCACAAGGCTTTGGTCAGTCTGAAGACACTTGCCCAAGGTGCCACGCAGTGGGACTGCACCTGGAACCATGTGGTTCGTAAGCAAGCTACTTACTGCCCTGCCACTCCTACACCTTTTTTTTTTTTTTCTGCGACGACCGCCGGAAAAATGGGGCGCACCGGGATGCCGAGTCCGACGCCAACGCTACAGCCCCGTACCGGTCCGCTGCTTCGCGTGAAGACGTGTTCCGGCGCCCGGCGGCGCGACGCCGAGCGAACGGCGACGCGGCCGCGCGGGAGCGAGGCGACACACACGGCCCGACCGACCCGGTCCTCGGAGCCAATCCTTCTTCCGAAGGTACGGATCCATTTTGCCGACTTCCCTTACCTACATTGGCGCTATCGACGAGAGGCTGTACACCTTGGAGACCTGCTGCGGATGGTGGGTACGGACCGACTCGAGAGCTGCGATTCGTTACGGACCACGAGTGTGTGTGTCCGTGTGTTATCCACGCGCATCAAAGCGGCGATTTCACTTGAGAGAGTTCTCGGTCGAGTGCACGAGTCGAAAGAGTTATGCGGCCGGTCGATTGCCGGGGAGTAAGTCTGAGTTACGACTCAGACCACGAGTGTGTGTGTCCGTGTGTTATCCACGCGCATCGAAGCGGCGATTTCACTTGAGAGAACAGTGTCGGTCGGGGAGTTTGACTGGGGCGGTACGTCTGTCAAACGGTAACGCAGGTGTCCCAAGGCGAGCTCAGCGTGGACGGAAACCACACGTCGAGCAAAAGGGCAAAAGCTCGCTCGATCTCGATTTTCAGTACGAATACGGACCGCGAAAGCGTGGCCCATCGATCGTTTCCGAATTACAGCGGCGAGCTATGCGTCCGCCGAGAGGTGTCAGAAAAGTTACCACAGGGATAACTGGCTTGTGGCGGCCAAGCGTTCGCATCTCGTGAACGCCTTCCGGCATCGGTGGCGGCTACGTCCACGCGTCCGTGGGCCGTACCGCGAGCGTGGGTTTGTTCTTTCGGTTTTGGGCACGGTCGCGCGGCGGAGGTATGCCAGTAATTTTATTTTCAGTGTACCACAAATCAAAACAGGTGAGAAACAATTATATAGAGGTATTCACGGTGGTTATTTTTGTTTAGAAGAACAGAGAAATTCGTTATATTTTCCATTTAATTTTCATTATTCTATTCCTGTTTTAGCAAGATGCTGAAGATACATGTCTTTTATGGAATTACCAATCTTTGGAAGTTCCCGACATTTTATCAAGCATTAATGAAGAAATTCCACGACAATGTTACAAAGCATTGCAGTATTCATTATTCGAAACCGGTTTCCCAGAGACGCAAGACAGAACATCCAAAGTTAAGGCTCTCTCCCATCAACAGGTTTCAATCACCGTTTTATCATCTCCTGTTGAATGTCTGAGTGTTTTGTTAGAAGGAGGCGAACAATGTCCTGGAAATATGCTCCTGGTTCTCTCAGATTCCTGGCTTAGCAAGGAACCATCTTCTACACAAAGTTGCAAATTCTCTTTGTACGTCAACAAGGCCATAGCTTTCTATAAAGGTAAGTTGTTTAATCTGCTAATCTCGATTTCTGATCTCGTTTCCTTAATTCTCTCTCCATTGAAACTGTTTTATCCACAGTTTTGGTATTTCACTCCTGTTTCTAAAGGATCAAGAAAATGTGAGGCACCTTCGCACTTGGCTAGGATGCTAGTCTCTCATACTTATTACTTACTTTAAATATATTTAATTTTCACTCATTGAAAAGTGGAGTTACATATTCATTGGATTACATAACGTGAGTGGCTGAGTACTCCACAGTCACTTACATCTTAAAAGTAATCCTCAAAGTACCAACAATGTAACAGATTGTATTTCATTGATGGTGCTTCATATATATATATATATATATATATATCAACCCATGCTAGCATGGAAAACAGACGTTAAACAATGATGATGATGATGATGTGTGTATAGTAAAATGGTGGAATGAAGAATTTGGGAAAATAGGTTACGTTCGTTAACACTGTGTACAAACTCTATACTTGGAATGACCAATCTTAAATACTGTTGGAACTTATTCACAAGGTATTGGAATCTTACATGTATACCATTCTGCCTAGATAATGGATCTGCAGATGCAATATCCCTGCACATCTCACATCTATTTTCATTCCTCCACTTCACTCTCTATTTCAAAAATAACTATTGCTTAACCATTTTCTCACACCGTCTCTGATGTAAACAACTGTAAGACCTTCTATTTATAAATGTTCTAAAATCTTTCACAGCCTTGGATTTTTATCTCATTCTGAAAATTTTATATATATGTATATATATATTTCGTTTTTGCCTTTTGTTAGCAAGATTCTTTAACTGTCACCAGACACAACAGAATATATATTTATAAATCTTAAATAATAAGCGTGAAAAATTGAATATTAATTTGATTAATATCAATTTAAAACAGTCGTCTAGCATATTGAAAAATTTGAAGATTCAGAAAAATATATATATATATATAATATATATAATATATGTGTGTGTGTGTGTGTGTGTGTGTGTGTGTGTGTGTTTGTCTGTGTGTGTGTGTGTGTGTGTATAGATAACCTATGTAGTAGATATATAATGAGGGCAAATTTAGCTATTTCTCTATTGGTGGAAAAAAATGATGAACAGCCTAAATCGATTTTTGAACCTTATTCATTTCTTGTCAGAGATGTGTACATCAATTTGTCGAATCTCAAAGAAACAACCACCCAATCTTGTTCATATACTCAATAAATTTAGCCGCTACAGAAAATAATACTTATTTTACGCTGGTATACAGAATTTTTAATTTTAGAGTTACTTGACATAAACTTAATTCTGTTGGAATTGACTTCAGATACAATAACCTTATCATCAATATTTCTAGAGGGATGGATGGTATTAGCTAGATTAATGTTAGCTTTAGTAAATGTATTAATATTTAACAGGTTGTTATTATGTGAAGAGATAATTTGTAAGAGATTTTTTGTGTTTGAAAAACCTATCCTAACTGTATGTGAATTGATTATAGAGTAATACCTAAAATTCTTTGGAAAATTCCTAACAACAGCTTGACGAAACAACAATGGGAGATTAGATTTAATTTGTCTCCCATATGGAAGAATTAACCAAATATTTAATTTAATTTAGCTAATACCATCCATCCCTCTAGAAATATTGATAACAAGATTATTGTATGTGAAGTCAATTCCAACAGAATTACGTTTATGTCAAGTAACTCTAAAATTAAAAATTCTATATACCAGTGTAAAATAAGTATCCATAATAAAGTACGATTTTACATTGGAAGCACGTCGTTACAGTTATCTAAAAGAATTTTTATCCATTACTCAACAATTACGGATAGGAATAAATGTAACAGTACAAGGCTCAGTAAATTAATTTGGGATCTAAAAGACTATAATGAACAATTTAATTTAGAATGGTTGATTCTCTCAATCTCGATACCTTATGATAAAAGCAAGGAATTCTGTCTTCTCTGAACTATTTTTCATTATTTTTTCGAAAAATCCCCTAGTAAATCCGATGTAAACATTGGCAAAAACACACCTTTAGTTCATATAAGTAATCTTTATCATTATATATAATTTAGACATTAATTTTCTTTTTATATTTAGCATTCACTAAAAAAATATCCCTCCTCTTTCTATAAGCTACTTCTGACGTTATATATAGCGTTTTTTCAAACAATATTAATAGCATTCAGTAAATCACTATACATATCCATCATTTTCTGTTAAAATGTCTTATTGATGAGTTTCATTTCTTCACTTCTCTGAAGAGAAGATTACATTGTTTTACACCATTTATTCCTTGGGAATAATATCAGTGAAATCTTCAAAACATGTTTCGGAAGTAAAAGTATTTGAATTATACCTGCATTAAACTCCATTCATTTATTTATATATTATACAAAAAATTCCACGTAAACCCGAAGTTTCTACCTTTAAAAACAAGGAGTTACAACCTCTTTGCTTGTGTGATTTTTTGCTACCCTGGTAACTATTTATCTATTTTTTCCATGTTAATTGTTAACGAGGGAAAAATACACTCATCTCTTTCTCTCTCTCTCTCTCTCTCTCTCCTCTCTCTCTCTCTCTCTATATATATATATATATATATATATATATATATATATTATGCTGAGGATGACTCCATTAATTAGGAGCAAGTTCCACACAATTTCTCTGGAGGAAATATACCACAAGGGTTTGAGCCAACGCAAAGTAGAATGTTGCATGGTGGTATTGAATTCCGGGGAACCTGATTGCCATAGAAAACTTCTTAACAGTTTGACTATACCTGGCAAAGAGCATCACTCATTCGTTTTTGCATGTTCTATTCCAACAGGGGGCTACAGTTTCCTAGAGACGTATCAACCGCCACGTCGTGTGACTTACTTTGTCAATTTCTTCACGGCCAACTGCACTGGAAATGCACACACGGAAGGTGAACACCTTGAACAAAACTTGGACTGTCCTATGAGTAGTTCATTGAAGCTGTTGAGTTATACCGATAACAAACTGTTGACTCGA
>NC_043013.1:6831563-6835288 GCF_006345805.1 Octopus sinensis
TCTCTTTCAGGACATGGTTCTTCTGAGAGGCAATAAACTAAGAACTTGAGTCACTTTTACCGACTGTCTACTTCCTCCAAATATCTGACCATGTCATCATCATTATCCAGTTTTTTAAATCCAGGTTTTATCCCTGTTAACGGGGGTGGCTGGATCTACCTCAAAGCCATCTTTCCCGGTTTTGGTTGTCCTCCTTTTTCAGGTGCAGCTCATCCCAACCGTTGGGTTGGCTGGTGCCCTTTCTCCTTTGCTATCATGAGGCTTTCTTGGAGCTGGATTTTCTATGGAAAGCATGCCCTTGTTTACCCCCAACCTCAGTTTCTAGACATGAGTTGTCTCAAGACCAAGGTCTCTAATATGATTTTTAACAAATGTGGTGGAAAACTGGCTCAGGAAGGCAGGGACTATTCCCTAAGACCCCTTTCAGAGCCCCACTACATATGTGCTTATGTTAATAATCAAATTATCAATTATCCTCTGACTCATCCCAAATCTGTGGCCTTCTGCTTGTGTTATAAACCAATATCTTATTTCTCTCTCACCCCCAAATCAAAAGTATTATTTCACTTTATTTATTTTGCATCTATTTATTTATATTGAAACAGATTACAACTTTCGTGTTAGAACAACAGTATGTCGAACATCAGATGACCTTCCACATGTGTCAAAGGTTAGTTTGTTTGACTTTGTAACATTTGCAACATATCACAACAATACCCAATCCATATTAATATCTGTACATGATGAATCCTCATGTATGTAAAAACAAGTTGTCCACAAAACATTAAAACAACAAAGGGCTCTAATAAGCTAATAAGCAGTCTTTTTATTTTTATCTATTCTATTTTTTACTAAACTCGCGCTAACCAATAATATTAAACCAACAAGGGAATCTCTACATGGTGACTTGGCCTGATAGAGATGGAAACCAAGGCTTACTCAAATCACATACCATTGTTTGTTTAAAGAAAATGTATATTTGGGAATATACATCTGGTGTGTTTATTTAAGTGTGTGTGTGCAGGCATGTGTGTATAATATGTTTATGTGAATGTAAGTTTATGCATTTGTGTATATATGCTAGTTTCTTTCTGTTGGTATGTCTACGTTTGTGTCTGTGTGTATATATGCAGGTATGTAAGGATATGTACGTATGTCTTTATGTATGTATGTATGTAGTCGAAAGACACCTGTTGTTATGTTCTGTTATTATTTATATTGTATTTTTATTGTATTTATATTTGTGTAACTTTGTCCGATTTTTTTGTCCTTGTTTTTGTATACATTCGCTACTTTCTTCCAAGGAATCTAATGCTCTTAGCTTAGTTTTTCCTCGGGGCTGGCCAGATTGAAGCAATCTCAAGAATAATCAGCCGAAATTGAGAAGATAATCTGGTACTTGACTGCGGATAGAGGGCTTTGAATGACCCATCCTTGTTCTTGTTGTATCGTCTATCTGGATGTTTTGTTGTCCCTTTTTGTATCACCTAGCTGTCTGGATGTTTTGCGTTCTTGTCCCATTTTGTATTTCATATATATATATATACTTATATACATACATATATATGTGTGACTGTTTGTGTGTATGTGATTGAGATATATGTAGTGTGTGTGTGATTATATATGTGATTGCTTATGTTTGGTCAACCCTCACCGCAAGAATGCACTATTAGATCAGCTTTAATCTGATCATGCAAAACAATAATGATGGTAGTAGGAGGTAAGAAGCAACCACTACTCCTACCACCATTGGTACTTCTTCCTTTTCTTGGTAAAACAAACCTTTTCATTGTTTTCAGATTGTCTGTGGCATTTCCAAGTCAATAAACCAAGACTATATTGTCCCACAGTCATTGAAAGCATCTCTCAAAACTTGGCATGTCTCAGAAGAAAATATAAAAGTCATCAAGAACAAGCTGATCAGCATGTCTGAACGGACTCTGAAAGCCATCATGTCCTTTGAGGACACACTTAACGAAGACGAACGAGGTGGAATTGGTGCTCAGACAGATATAATTGGTAAAGTATAAAACATCATAGATTGATTCTTATTTTGTCAATAATTTTTCTTTGAAATCGAAATTGCTCAAAAATCAATGGAAATTGTAGTTGTGGTAACAGTCCCGGTGGCACGTAAAAGAACCATCCAAACTTGGCTGTTGCCAGTGCCGCCCCAACTGGCCTCTTTGCCGGTGGCATGTAAAAAGCACCAACCGATCATGGCCATTGCCAGCCTCGCCTGGCATGTAAAAATCACCCACTATGCTCACGGAGTGGTTGGCATTAGGAAGGGCATCCAGCAGTAGAAGCACTACCAGATCAGACAGGGCCTGGTGCAGCCTTCTGGCTTCCCAGACCCCAGTTGAACCGTCCAACCCATGCTAGCATGGAAAGCGGACGTTAAATGATGATGATGATGAAACTGAGCAGAAAATGCAGCAGTCTTGCATAGTGATTGATAGCCTCATATCGTGTCATTGGAACCATATTGTAATAGCGAAGGGGACATAGAACTTGAAGCTCGTGTGTTGTCACTCACACTTGTGTGTATTTATAAGTGAATTGTACAAAACCACACATTTATGACAATCCCATAAGAGTTTAGCACCTTAGCCATCACATGTATTTACATAAACACATAAATATACACACACACACCATTCTTTTACATCTATATTTGTAATGATCTGAACACTTAGTTTATTATCTTCATTCAAAATTTCAGGACTTGACTTTTTAGTGCAGAAAACTCAGTCAGAATTCAAACCTGTGTTAATTGAAGTGAATGGACGTGATTGCCTGAAAAACTGCCAAATTAATGAATTCATCAATAGAGACAAACTTGGAGAAGTTGTCAAAGAACTGGTGAATACCATGATTTCAAGATCCGAACGTTTTCTGGTGAAAGGTAAAACTGTTCTTTTCATCGGTGATGGAGGGTACGGAAAACGGTTTACTTTGAAGGACACCAGAGGCTACGGAATTAAGGTGAATATTTGAAGTATATTTCCTGGCTTGTTTGCTGTTTTTTTTTTATAATAGTTGGTTTGGCATAACAGTCAAGCAATAAATCCTCTCAATTTTCAAGTCAATTCAAATATTTTTGATTGTCAAAAATGGGTGAAAGTGAATGGTCATGTGGGAACCAACAAGCTTTGAGTTATTTGTGTTATGCACTCCAGATTTATCTCCCTTGGATTATAGTTTCATGGCTTTCTATGTAAGTGGTACTCTACATCTACTACATGTGGAAAATTCTGTCTGTGGGTGTGTTTGTTTGTGGATTTGTTACCTAATTCCTCCAACATCATTTTATCAATTTTGATGAAACTTGACACATGAGTAGAACTAATATCGGGAAACCTCGTGACATACTTAGATTGTTGAAAAAAAATCGATAACAGGGCCCCTGGAAGGGATCCTTATATTTACTACGTATAACTAATATTTTTTATTTAAATACCCAAGGGAAATAACCCATACCACCTGCACAATATTTTTTTTGTTTAAGCACCCAAGGGAAATAACCCATAGCACCTGCATTTACAGTTGTTAGTTTTTAGCAATGCAATCAATATTTGATTCTCACAATCAGCGGACCTAATTCTGCATTTCACTACTCACAGTTTTGAACTGCTAAACCTTATTATTGCACTTTCTTGGTTTCGATCTTAAACTTGAAAGACTTCATTCTCTCTCGCCAACCTCTCTTGACAACCTCCATC
>NC_043013.1:6835388-6847888 GCF_006345805.1 Octopus sinensis
CCTCAGTAAAGCTGGACTCAAGAGTCATCTTCGTAGTCATAAAACGAGACAGATAGTGACAACCTGGCCACAGGTGGTGGTGTAACACACCATACTAATCATATCTGTCGGACATACATACATACATACATACATACTACATAATACATACACATACGTACATACATATTATATAGATATACATATATATATATATTATATATATATATATATATATATATATAATATATATATACAAATATATACGACGGGATCCTTCAGTTCCGTCTACCAAATCCACTCTCAAGGCTTTGGTTTTTGTTGGCCCGAGGCTATAGTGGAAGACACTTGCTACGCAGTGGGACTGAACGCAGAACCATGTGGTTCGTAAACAAGATACTTACCACACAGCCACTCCTACGCCTATTAATATATCTATATATGTATATGTGCGTTTGTGTATCTTTTTGTGTTTGAGTTTGCTTCTCCCCGTCGTTTGACTACCGGGTTTGGTTTATTTATGTCCCTAGAGCTTAGCGGTTCGGTAAAAGAAAGCCGATAGAATAAGAATCCGGCCTTAAAAGAAATAAATACTGAGATCGGTTCTTTCGAGTGAATCTTTTGAAGGCCGTGCTGCAGCATGGCCTCATCAAGTGATTGAAATAGTAAAGAATAAAGCGCCCCCAACGACATACACAAGCACACACACACATACACAAACATGTACATATACACAGAGACCCACGCACGCGTATGGAAACGCGCACACACGCTCGTGCGCACGCACACCCACACCCACACGCCCACACACACACACACACATACCACACACACACACAAACACACATATATATATATATATATATATACAGTACACCATACAATATACAGTCATATATATATATATATATATATATATATATATATATAATATATATACAGTACAATATACATATACAGTACATATATATATATATATATATATATTATTATATGTGTGCGTGTTCTTGTGTGTATATATACATTAATATAATATATGTATATATATGTTTATGTATATGTGTGTGTACATATACATACATACATATAATGGGAAGGGCGCTTTGTATACGAGTACTCACGTACTATTGTACATAGTAATAGGTAACACTATACCAGAGTAACACAGTGCCACTTCCGTTTACGGAAGAGTATTAGTTCCAGTTCGTACACATTTTGGAATCAACACCAAATTCCACTTCCTCGCGTTTAATTCTATGATTGAATTTCTATTTCCTAAATTCCAACCATTCGAATCCGTACGCACTTGAGTGCAGCAATTATTCAGGTCTTCAGGATTTAGTTTTAATATTTAACTGGAAGATGTTTTCGTTTAAACTCTTATAAATCATTTGACTTAATGATCTTGTAACGTGGGAAAGTTAGTCCAGGTTATGATGTAAGATCTGACTGTCTGTCTGTCTGTCTGTCTGTCTGTCTGTCTGTCTATCTATCTATCTATCTATATATATATCTATATATCCATCTATCTATCTATCTCTCTCTCTATCTATCTATCTATCTATCTATCTATCTATCTATCTATCTATCTATCTATCCATCTTGAACATAATCCTATGAACCCAGAAATTGAAAACAGAGGGTTACCCACTTGCAAACAAATGTGGTAACATATAACAATATTGACCAAGGTTACCGTGGTCTTTTTCGTAGGCTTTTTCCCACGGATAAACCTTACTTGCTTTCCCCTTTACACCATATATCATAACACTGTGATACACGATCCCTATTGATCGTTTTTTTCCTCTTCCCCTTTTTTTCCCCTTTTCCTTCTTTTTCATTTCTCTTTTCTTTTGTTCCTTTTCCTTTTCTTTTTTTTATTTTTCTTTTTTCTTTTTTCTTTTTTTTTCTTCCCTTTTACGATCCCTCTTGATCGAAAACCTACGCCACACCTTTTTTTTTGTTTCTTTTGTTTTTTGTTCCTTTTTCATCCCCCAAAAGAAAAGCTCTACCTTGTAACTTATCCCATCTGTGTGCAGCTCTGTGTGGCCAATAAAGAAACTTCTATCTATCTATCCATCCATCTATCTATCTATCTGTCCAGATAGATAGATAGATAGATAGATAGATAGATAGATAGATAGATAGATAGATAGATAGATAGATAGATAGATAGATAGATAGATAGATACAACTGCGTTCTTTAAACATTATCTACAAACCGTCTTGTTTTTTTTTCAGCTTGAAAAATGTCGAAATGAATTAATATTTCGATCAAAAAGCCCTGTCACAATTTTCGCATTCATTCATACTCACTCTACAAACACTTTCCTAACGCTACACACACCCAAGCATTTAATGGAAGTGGTAAAACATCGCTGAAATGATTATGGTATTTGCGAACAACTCTACGCGTTCTGAATGCAATTCTCACTAGACCCACCGAAAGTAAAAACAAGACCGTTTGTGGGGATTAGTATAATCTATCGTTCCCTGAACACGGAATTAACCCTTCGGAGGAATTTGCAGCGTGAGTGACAACTACTAGTAATCAAAGAAGTTAATATTAATCGATGCTGTTAGCCGCAATCTGGAACATACTTGAGAGCTTCCACGATATTCGCCTAGATAACATATCCCTCTAAACTTTTATATGTACATATATACACATATAAAATGTAATTAAGTTCCAGCTGAATTAGGTAATTAATTGAGACACCTTGCTAGTCGGTATAGTCCACGCACCTTAAAAATATCTGAATATTGAATATCAAAACTTCGTGTAAGGTGTGTTTCTACATAATATTCCTGTCGTGTGTGCAGATTACGCAACCCAGCTAAGTAAAGATATTTGCTCTTAGTAATTCAGATATGTACTTTTCATATAAGGGTACTTTCTATACTATTTCCGAAATGCAGATAATAGTTTATCCTTTACGTATGATGCTTATGCAGTCATCTGTGGAGTGTTTTTTTCTTTCAAAATAACGTAATGTTCGCATTAATGAATTAAATGAAGCCGTTTGATACGGCCGTAATGAATTGACATCTTTGTCATATTCATATTACGTATATTATATATATATATATATAATATATATATATATATATATTAATATTATATGTATGTATGTATGTATATATAATAGATGCATGCGTACATACATACATACATACATAACTGCATACATACTTACTTACATACATACACACATACATACATACACGCATACATACATACATACATACTTACATACATACATGCATAAATACATACATAAATACATACATACACACATGCATACACACACACACACATACATACATACATACATACATACATACACACATACATACATACACGCATACATACATACATACACACACACACATACATACATACAGCATACATACATACATACATACATACGTACGTACGTACGTACGTACGTACATACATACATACATACATACATAACATACATACATGCATACATACATACATACATACATACATACATACATGCATACATACATACATACATACATACATACATACATACACATACATACATACATACATACATACATACATACATACTGGTTGACTCAGTAATACACGACGCTCTTTTCTAACTTGTGCTAAAACGTATTTTGATCATAAATTTCCAGCGCTCTTTCCCTCGTGTCCAACAAATATGTCTGCCGTTCATGAACTCGAGTGTTTTGTGTCTGACTATAAAGTACAGAGAATTATACGTATAGATACGTACATCCTTACGTTCTTGCTCACATATCTGTATTTATATGCAACAACACATTCGCTTACGCACACATACACGCATGCGCACACACTCATACATACACATATGCATGTATATATGTATGTATGTGCGTGTATGTACAAGGGGGGGGACACAGACCAAGAGAAAGTAACAGAAATGCTTATATACATATATACATACATACATATATACATATATATATACACATACACTCTTAAATGGATGTATATATATATATATATACGTATGTTTGTATATGTGTACGTGTGTGTGTGTGTGTGTGTGTGTGTGTCTGTGTGTATGTGTGTGTGTGTGCGAGTATGTGCGTGTGCGTGTAGATATACTGATAAATATACTGATGCTTCGGTCTTGTTCACACGAAATTAATTAAACTTCGAAATTAATTATAAATGAGTTTGTTAATTACGTTGAGTTAAATCAGTACGATATTTGGTATATTGGTCATATTCACAGAACAGATATATTCTCTTATGCACACACACACACACACACACACACACACACACACATGGAAGTGTATTTACATAAAACAGTCTCAAAAATTTCTCTCCATATAACACACACACACATACATACACACACACAAAGACGCACACTCATAATTATATTCACTTACTTTGTTTTGAATGATTATAAACCATGGTTTATAATCATTCAAAACAAAGTAAGTGAATATAAATATATATGTGTATGCGTGTGTGCGCCCGTTTGTATATACATGCGTGAAGGTGCGTGGCTTAGTGGGTAGGGCATTCAGCTCACAATCGTAAGGTCGTGAGTTCAATTCCCAGCGACGCGTTGTGTCCTTGAGGAAGACACTTTATTTCACGTTACTCCAGTCCATTCAGCTGGCAAAAATAAGTAGTACCTGTATTTCAAAGGGCCAGCTTTGTCAAAGTCTCTGTCACGCTCAATCTCCCTGAGAACTACGTTAAGGGGTCACGTGTCTGTGGAACGCTCAGCCACTTGCACGTTAATTTCACGAGCAAACTGTTTCGTTGATCGTATCAGCTGGCACCCTCGTCGTCGTAACCGACGGAGTGCTCATATATATATATATTAAGAACAACCTTTCTTAGAAATGGATGCGTGCGTTCCGTCATATGATAAATTAATAAATAAATAAAACATATGCATATATACATATATGTATGTACGTACCTACCTCTATATGTATATATACATGCATGTATATATACATGCATATATATATATTATATATATATATATATATTGATAGGTACATACATACATACATACATACATGCATGCATACATACATACATACATACATACATACATACATACATACATACATACATACATACATACATACATACATACATATTATTATTATTATTATTATTATTATTATTATTATATTCCTGGCGTTATATTATTGTGTATTTGTGCACATGTATCTGCAAGACGGCCAAATTAATGTAAGAGAATTCTCAACTAATTGGTGGTTAGATTGCTGCTATATCAACGCGTACACCTAATCGGTCGTGTCATTGGTCGGCTGTTCTCAGCAGGGACTCAAACGATTTACAGCTCTTCAGCTGTTCCGCGGTTTACACTAAACAGCTCAGTCAACTGGCAGATTTGATACCTAGCAGCTTTTACAAATTCATTACTTCATCATATGTTGTTGACTATTGGCCTCTTCAATAGGCATACTCTTTTATACTCTTTTACTTGTTTCAGTCATTTGACTGCGGCCATGCTGGAGCACCTCCTTTAGTCGTGCAAATCGACCCCGGGACTTATTCTTTGTAAGCCCAGTACTTATTCTACCGGTCTCTTTTGCCAAACCGCTAAGTAACGGGGACACAAACACACCAGCATCGGTTGTCAAGTAATGCTAGGGTGACAAACACAGACACACAAACATATACACACACACACATATATATATATACATATATACGACAGGCGTCTTTCAGTTTCCGTCTACCAAATCCACTCACAAGGCTATAGCAGAATACACTTGCCCAAGATGCCACGCAGTGGGACTGAACCCGGAACCATGTGGTTGGTTAGCAAGCTACTTACCACACAGCCACTCCTGCGCCTATATGGCATGGTATGATTTGTTATAAATGTATTAACAGATACGATAAGATTTAATTTTTTCAGTTTTCATATTTATTAATTTTTTCAGTTTCGTATGATTTGTTATAAAAATATTATCAGATTCAATAAAATGTTTAATCTTTTCACTTTTCATGTTTATTAATATTTCTTTTATATTTTTTGTTTTATTGAGGGTTGAACATTTTTTTTTTAGTTGGGGAAGATAACCCAATTTTTCTTTTAATGGGGGTGAGATAACGATAAACTACCAAGACACCTCATCATTGTCTCCAGCAATGGTGAAAATATCATGGTCGATTATACATTTCTTGGTGTTCTTTCCTATCAAAATGTTTATATGCACGTACGTATGTATATATGTGTATACGCATGTACACATGTATGTATTTATGTATGTTTATATTCTTTTCTACTCTTGGCACAAGGCCAGCAATTTTGGGCGAGGGAGCCAGTCGATCAGTACGCATATGGTACTTAATTTATCGACCCCGAAAGGATGAAGGTCGACCTCGGCGGAATTTGAACTCAGAACGTAGCGGCAGACGAAATACCTATTTCTTTACTACCCACAAGGGGCTAAGCACAGAGGGGACAAACAAGGACAGACAAAGGGATTAAGTCGATTATATTGACCCAAGTGCGTAACTGGTACTTATTTAATCGACCCCGAAAGGATGAAAGCAAAGTCGACCTCGGCGGAATTTGAACTCAGAACGTAGCGGCAGACGAAATACTGCTAAGCATTTTGCCCGGTGTTCTAACGTGTCTGCCAGTTCACCACCTTATGTTTGTTTATGTTATGTAAGCATTGCATGCATGCGTCTACGTATTGTAGGCGTGTATGTATGTAGGTATTGTATGTGTGTGTCTTATGTAAATATGCATTGGGGCATTTATTTGCGAACGTAGTGTGTGGCTCTAGGTATGTAGTAATCTAAATGCATTCGGATGCGTTAGTGAGTGTGCGCAACTGTGCATGCTTGTCCTTGGTGCAACTGAATATATATATATATATATATATATATATATATACATATATTCTCTATCTGTATATTTTCCTCGTGTTCCTTTCTGTAGAAGAGCGTAGGCTCGAAACATAAAAGACTTTTTCACCTTCCCGAGCGTTAAACTAATACATGGCTTGTTGTTTACACACCTGCCTTCGTCTTTTGCTTTTTTGCAAATTCCAAATACATATAACTATATACTTATATATATATATATATATATATATAATATTATTATATATATATATATATATATAATATATATATATATATATATATATATATAATTATATATATATATATATATATAACATACATCATATATACACATACATATATATATATATGTATATATATACATAACTAATAGATATATTCGCTTAATTAGATAATACACACACAAACATATATATATATTATATATATACTTTATTTTAAGCAGCAGAAAATTCAACAAAATCTGTTACTCTGAGTTTCTCGTTGCCGTTCATCAGATGTATGGGATGTACTCAGATTTGTGTGAAGACTCCATGCACAGCTACGTAAAATATACCCACCCACATATATATGTGTGTGTACGTACTTACATATATGTGTGTGATTATCTATATGCATATGTATACCTGTGTGTATGACCCATTGTGTGTGTTCGCGCGCGCGCGCACGGTTATGTATGTATGTATGTTTCTACACCCTCTAATCTGGGAAACTTCACACTACCTCTCCTATAAAAAGACCGCTTATATTTTATTGATCAAATCATTTGTTCATATCAGATGACAGGAAGAGAAAACTGTAGCACTTACCATTAATATTCTCCACCTCCCGCCCTCCTCACCATCCGCTTTTATAAGATTACTTTGCGTATTGTGTTTCTTATTGTTTTTTGTAACAGTTGTTTCGTTGTTCTTGTTCTTTTTCCCACACCTTTTTTCATTGTCACCGTTGCTGCTGCAGCTGCCGCTGCTGCTGTCGCTGGCGTAGTTCCTGCTACTGCTGCTGCCCCTGGTGTTGTTGTTGTTGTTAGCGTTTTTCGTTTAAACAGTGTAAAGCATGAGCTTGAATAATTTTATTTAATAGTATTATGCGTGTACAAGGCGGCGAGCTGGCAGAAAGGTTAGCACGCCGGACGAAATGCGTAGCCGTATTTCGTATGCCGCTACGTTCCGAGTTCAAATTCCGCCGAGGTCGACTTTGCCTTTCATCCTTTCGGGGTAGATAAATGAAGTACCAGTTACGCACTGGTGTCGATGTAATCGACTTAATCCGTTTGTCTGTCCTTGTTTGTCCCCTCTGTGTTTAGTCCCTTGTGAGTAGTAAAGAAATAAGTATAATGCGTGTGAGTGTGTGTGCGTGCAAATATATATATCTCTTTAATCGAACAAATCAGCCCCAGGATATTTTTTAATACCTGGTACTTATTTTATCGGTCACTTTTGCCGAAGCGTCAATTTACGGGGGACGTAGACATACCAACACCGGTTGTCAAGCGATAGTGGGACAAACAAGAGCACAGCAAAACACACAAACAAACACACACACACATTCAAAGTTTAGGTAAAAATCACCAACTACTCTCCCCCCCTCTCTCTCTCTCCCTTCCCACACAAAAATGAAACTCATTTCGACGCCAAAAATTGGAAAGGGAACATGCTTTAGTTTTTCAAATCTATTCTGCAATCTGGAATTATTAAATATAATATATTCCGTGATTTCAATAGGTAGGAAAAAGATATTTTGTTTTAATAATACACTTTTACTTCGTTTCACACGCACATGCAAAAATTATAACGTTATTTACTTTTTTTTTTTTTCGAATTCATCGTTCGTTATCTCTCCACACACTTCGTTACCACTAACTTCTATAACCTCTGTATTTTCACTTACTCATTTCAAACTTCTTTGAAGTTTCAATCTAATGTAATTCACACTCTCTCGAAAACGTATTTTTGAAAATCGTTATCTAAAATTATGGATAAAGAAAGAAATAGCAAAAAAATTTGAAAATCGGGGAGAAATTTCCGAGGGTTCCGTTTTCCGGACAACAAAAACGGGTTTTGTTGCATATTAGGAGGTCACTGGAATTTATTCAACGAGAAAAAATATTCAAATGATTCCGGGATATGGGGGTGAAGTCCGGGTTCTCCCCACCCCCTTTTTCGAACAAAAATAAGGTTTTTCAGCATAGGAGGTCAGTGTACTTGATTCCACGCCAAAAAATTTTGTTATTAGTGAAAATCGTGCAGGTGAAAGGATCAAATAATACAAAATTTTCTTTATGCTTTTCAGTGAATTTGGTCGAGGGAAACTGAAAGAAGCCCGTTGTGTATATATATATATATATATATAGTGTGTGTGTGTGTGTCTGTGTTTGTCCCCCAGCATAGCTTGACAACCGATGCTGGTGTGTTTAAGTCCTCGTAACTTAGCGGTTCGGCAGAATAGGCCGGTAGAATAAGTACTAGGCTTACAAAAGAGAGGCCCAGGGGGGGGGGGAGCAATTTGTTCGACTAAAGGCAGTGCTCCAGCAAAGCCGCAGTCAAATGACTGACACAAGCAAAAGAATAAAAGAAATACTATATATATTTATTGATCTAACTCTCTTTGAAACACGAAACTGTAATTACAAAAACAAACCAAAAAATGCTCTTCGAGCTACCTTTAAACCCAGCAACCTTAATGTGAAATATTAAGATTTAATGTACTTTTACGTCTATCGTTGAAAACTTAATGGCTATCTCTACCAGTTGTTGCAAACTGTCAAACTGTTTATCGAATTTGCAACTACGATATATAAAGTTGACGCAGTAACTGGATTTATTACGGTATTGATTGGTAAAATATATATTCATGGTTCAGTGACTTGGACGACACCCAATGGAAATTGGTGACATTTAATAAAGTATATGCTGCCATTTAGATTTTACAAATATCAGCTTAACTTTGATTGCAGCATGAAGTGTTTAGACTACCTAGTATAATTACACATACTCGTGTATTTGTGAGTGTATACATACATACTTACATATTACATATATATGTATGTATGTACGTGTATATATATATATATATATATATAGATAAGAAAGTTGGTTTGTGAAAGCACGTGGGTGAATATATAGAAAATAGTAAAGAGTGAAGAAACGACAGAAGGCTTAAATGTTAAAAAATATATATATTTGCGTCAATATGTCTGAAGAATATTAGAAAATTTTTTTTAAAAATTTTTTTCTCTTATAATGACATAATTTTAAAGAAAGACCGGTTTCGCGTGTAGCTTTTCAAATTTCTTGTGACGTTATGTTTATGTTGAATAGAGTTATCGTTGTGTTTATGTTCCGGAGAGTTCTAAATAAGGGGAGGTAGTGGGTGATTTCTTCCGGTGTAAGGGAGATAATCGCTTAAATTTTTTTTTCCTTTCCCTTAATGTGAATTTCTCTGTATCAGTATGTTCGGATGGTTGAGTCTGGGCTTGTACTTTTATATATATATATGTGTGTATATATATATATAATATATATATATATAGTATATATATATTATATATATATATCTATATATATATACTATATATATATGCATATATATATATATATATATATACCTATATAAATATATATAATATTATATACCTATATATATGCATATATAGATATATGTTTATCTGTATGTATATTCTTATATTTAATATGGATGTGTACGTGGTCATGTGTGTGTGCATGCGTGCTGTTTGCGCGCCTATGTATAAATATTATATTGAGCCGTGAAATAAATTCATTTGTTATTCCACTTATTTTAATCCTTATTTTTCAACAATTTTAAACAAACATTTAATAGTATTTTCTCTTATTTTCTTCTTCGTTGTTCATACCTTCTTACCAACGTTCATCTAACTTGCCAATGCCTTGACGGTAGGAAGAAATCACTGAGTGTTGACCCGAATTCATCGATTCATTCTTGAGTGTATCGCCAAGCACACCAATGGCGTGCGGCCGAAAAGAAGTGATAATCTGAAGGCTCTGATTCAGGAGTGGTAAATACACTCCGCCGGTTAGAACGACGAGGGTTCCAGTTGATCCGATCGACAGAACAGCCTCCTCGTCAAATTAACGTGCAAGTGACTGAGCACTCCACAGACAGGCATACACTTAACGTAGTTTTCAGGGAGATTCAATGGGACAGAGAATGTGACAAGGTTGGCCTTTTGAATTACAAATACAGCTTAGTTTTGCCAGCTGAGTGGACTGGAGCAACGTGAAATAAAGTGTCATGCTCAAGGACACAATGTGTCGCCGGGAATTGAACTCATGACTTTACGATCGTGAGCCCAATGCCCTAACCACTAAGCCACGCGCCTTCACATCTGGAACGGTAGAACTTCGCGAACAGGATCTTGAATAGCATTGCTTATGATCCAATTAGCAATGCGGGAACAAGTTTTGTGGTATTGGCGATCGCATCGATTCAGCTAGATTACCTCGTTGAACGGGTGTATTTACTGAACGTAGAGCTCTGCATTGACCATGTCGTTATTTTCAAGAATGGTGTAATGGATTAGCCATTTCCAATCCTACCAAACACGGGTGATTCTCTTGTGTGAATGCAGCTCTGACTTGGTTTCAGGTGCTACTTACTTGTCGGTCATTGCTTCCTCGGCTTCAAATTGATGTAAACAAAACTTTCCATCTTCGATGACGATGCGGAAAAGAAGTCAAATCACCGTTTGTGTTCACGAGTTTTTGGATCTTATCCATTGTGAGAAGGTGAAGAGCCAGCTTATCATAAGACCATCCCGTGAATCAATTCCCTTGTAAGAGCGTCCCAAGGATCAATTCCCTAGTGCACTGGTGCGGATCCTCGTGTCTGAACTCATTCAATTGATCTGTGTTGAACTGAATACGTCGGCCAGAAGGCAGAGGGTCTGTAAAGTCGAATTTCCCCCTCTTGAAGCGATAAAACCATCTCTGTGCAGTTCTTTCAGTAATAGCACCTTCTCTGTATCAATGACTAATACCAGGAGCGCAGATTTCAAAACATACATGTGTATACAAACGACCTGTGTATGTATATATATACATACACATGTCGTTTGTAGAAAACATAAATCCGGAGAATCACACTCTAAGATATAGAGCAGTGTATATTTTTTTACTGAGGAAGGTTGGTTTATTGTATTACCCTGGGTTTCCCGTCCATAACGGGCATAACTTTATGGCGTATCGTCAGACTCCAAAACCTGTGGGCCTAAGACCTCTTCAAAGTAAGTCTGACGATACGCCATAAAGTTAAACCCTTTATGGTCGGGAAACCCAGGGTAATCTCATAAACCGGCCTTCTAGTAATATATATATATATATATATATATATATATATATATATATATATATATATATATATATAATGCATGCATACAAACTGAACACATAAGTGCAAGACAAGGTCATGAGAAATAGAACACGAATATCGAAAAAAATCTTCAAGCTGTTACTTAGTTTCACGTTACCGTCGTCGGACAGTATGTATGTATGTTGTATGTATGTATGTATGTATGTATGTATGTATGTTATGTATTTATGTATGTATGTATAGATGTATGTATGTATGTAGTGAT
>NC_043013.1:6857888-6872888 GCF_006345805.1 Octopus sinensis
CATGTACACATTCATGCCTCCCATATATGTACACATCTATACCCCACCATATATGTATAAATATATTTATATACGTATATATATATATATATATATATATATAAAGTTAATCCAAACAGGAAAACACGAAAAAAACAAAAAAACACAGCAACGCGAGGACGTGGAACAAATAAAGTATTATTGGACGCTCTGGAAGGAAGGGAAGAAGGAGGGTTTAACGTTTCGAGCGGAGCTCTCCGTCGGAAACATAGGAGAAGGAAAGATCCCGAGAAGGGAAGACAGAGGGAAAAAAATCGCCAGTGGTAATCACGAGGTCACAGAGAGAGAGAGAAAGAGTTGGCTATGTAGATAGATAGATAGATAGATAGATAGATAGATAGATAGATAGATAGATAGATAGATAGATAGATAGATACATTTATACATATATGTATATATTTATATATATAAATATATGTATGTGTGTCTATATCTGTGTGTATTTTTGCATGTCAGTGTGTGCGTACGCGTTTTTCCTTGTGTGTATTTGTGTGTGAGTGTGTGTGCGTGAGTGTATGTGTGTGTGTGTGTGTGTGTGTGTGTGTTGTGTATGTGCATGTTTTCATTTGTATGTTTACAAAACGATTGCTCATGCATATTTGATTAAATTTACAGCTTCAGTTGTAATGTGTTTTGCATAGCAACAAACCCTTTTTGTATATTGGTGATTCGGTAAAGCGAATGAGAAAACGGTTGTAACCGAAACATGTGAATCCAAACATTTCTTCTGCATATCCGGCTTTTTTCACTGGGTGTATAATTATTACTGTTCTATTTTGTGTTGTTTTGTTTAGTTTCCTGGTCCATAATAAACCACAAAATTACATGTGATACAAGTAATGACATGGATCAAATGATAGCAGGTATTAACTATTTAGGAAGGCGGCGAGCTGGCAGAAACGTTAGCACGCCGGGCGAAATGCTTAGCGGTATTTCGTTTGTCGTTACGTTGTGAGTTCAAATTCCGCCGAGGTTGACTTTGCCTTTCATCCTTTCGGGGTCGATAAATTAAGTACCAGTTCCGCACTGGGGTCGAAGTAATCGACTTAATACCTATGTCTGTCCTTGTTTGTCCTCTCCATGTTTAGCTCCTTGTGGGTAATAAAGAAATAGGTATTAACTATTTAGGAGGTTAGTGCTTTGAGCTACCTTGAGCCCTATGTTGCTGATAATTTTTGACTCGCAAGGGACTTACCTTGTGTGTGTGTTTTGTTACCTGCTTCAAAACCTATGGTAATCATGTAATTTTTAAAATAAAATTTGCGTAACTGACTTTGAATGATTTTCACTATCTTGAGTCCTATGTTCCTGTTAGTAAGAAGAATTCATGGCATGCAAGGGACATGCCTGGTATAGCTGTAACCACCTTCAAATTCTCTGGCAATGTCAAAATTAACTAGTTTCGCCTCTCATGACTAGCCGAAGTACTTGTTTCAAGCCTCAGAGCATCTGATACTTAAGTATTATTTTCTTTATTAAAAAAGGTGACTTGGATTTAATTCAAGTACCTCAGATCCTATGTGGCTGACAGCAAGAAAGATTTTTTACACCCAAGGGACTTACCTGGAATATGTACATGTAATCAGTTTCAAAGCACTTTGCGATCAAGTATTTCAAAGTTAACAAGGTTGGTCTTCTTCAGTGAACATGGATAGAATTCTTCTCTATGAATTCAAAAGCTGGACTAAGTAGAAGCAGCTACAAGGTCGTTTTCATGTTGCATATCAGTCTCCTCAACAAGGCCCGAAATATTTTATTTCGTTAGCACAAAACCAAAGCGGATATTTATAGACATATTCTGTGTATTTGCTTAATTTACGGTTGGATTTCTTGGCAAAAACTATCGTGATGAAACACCAGGCCATATCGGATGATTATTTTGGAAAATTCTACTGTACCATAATTTTGGAGAAATATCGTTTAAACACAAAGAAAAGATAACGGGGTGGGATGCAGGGACTTCTGTTACAGAGTTGCGAAACGCATTTTGGATGCGACCACTTGAAGAAGAAGAAGAAGAAGAAGAAGAAGAAGAAGAAGAAGAAGAAGAAGAAGAAGAAGAAGAAGAATAAGAGAAGAAGGAGGAGGAGGAGGAGGAGGAGGAGGAGAAGAAGAAGAAGAAGAAGAAGTGAAACATGAGTAAGAGAAGAAAAGAGAAAGAGGTGGAAGAGGAGGAAAAGAAGATTAAGAAAGAGGGAGAGGATGAAGGAAGGAGGAGCAGGAGGAGTATTTAGCTACATTTGATTGAGCACAAAGACAATGCGAGAATTTGAAGTTGCTGTCAATAATTGACAAACATTGTTGTTGCAAAGAAAAAAAAAATAATAAATAATAAATAAAATAAAACAAAACCTTGAGTGTAACACGAAATGAAATGAAAATGTTAGAAAATAAAATTGATAAAAATATATACTTGAGTAAAACATAATACAATTACGCAGAATTAATTGTAAATATTACACTGGCAAACTGAATTATTAAATATCTGTTTGAGATTATCAGAATAAAGTGATATCCACTGAGGAACCAGATGCGTTTATGAGGTCGTATTTTGTGATGTTACTTTAAAGTGGAACGCTGCAGGTGTAGAAATAAAGGTGTGCAACAGGTACGTACGTGAGGTTCAGCACAGTGATGTTGATGCTTTTAAGTGGTTGTGTATGATCTATTTGGATGTCAGTTCGTTTGTATACAATATGTGTGTGTACATATATATATATATATATATATATATATAATATATAATATATATATATATATATAATATATATATATAGAGGAGAGAGAGAGAGAGAGAGAGAGAGAGAGAGGAGAGACGTATATATGTGTGTGAGATGGAGTATAATCACGCGCGTTTCTACATAGAGGTATATATAAATATACATATATTTGGGCATACGTACATGCACGTAGTATAGAGGCATAAACATTAATTGAAAATATATGTATATATTTATATGTATATATATATATGTATATGTATACACACACACACACACACACACACACATATATATATATATATATATATATATATATATATACATAGACATAAATTGAAAATGTATGTATATATATATATATGAATATATAAGTATATATATGAATATATAAGTATATATATTTATATACATACATTTATACATATATATATACATACATATATTTATATATATAAACCAGCAACCCTACCAAGCTTGCTTGGTGAGGAGGATGTTTATTGGACACTCTGCGGGATGAAAAACAAAACCCGTCAAAGGGCGGAGGAACTCTTGAGAGTCAATAGCCATCCAATAAATGTCTTAAGGATGTATCATGCGCGGGGACATAGAAATAATCGGACTGAATACCCGATCGCGCGGTTAAACCATTGGAAGTGAAGACACTCCTAGCCTTTGTTAGGGTATCCTTGTAGGAGAAGGAAACTCAGGTAACTGGGATAACTCCGACATAAAACCTGCGGCTCAGTGGTTATCGATGATATTGACTTGTTCTTCTTTTCGGATTATGGCTGCTGTTGCTTAGTGAGTGGGATTGACTCAGTGCACAGCCTTTCCTCACTTTAAAAAAGATCTTCTTGCACAGGTATTGCACGATAACGACATTGATTAAGCTTCGTGCAATGGCCATACTCGATAACGAGGAGGCAGCCACCATATATATACACACAGGGTGTTTCAAGAATTTGATATCTTTTCCCAATCTAATAACTTTGTCAGATCTTGTTCAAATGACTTCAAATTTTAACAGTATGTGTAGAAACAGATCAAAAGTTTATGTTTCATGTTTGATATGTTTATTTTTACAGCTATAGAAATGGCATTCACTTGAAGAGCAAAGAATATGCTCAAACACAGTCGAACAAGAATGTGCAGCGTGCATTTGTGTGAGAGTTCTCTATAAAGTCACCGACGGCAAGGCAGATTTGGACATGGCACACAAAATTCAAAGAGGAAGACTGTCTGCGCCGGGCAAAAGGATCTGGATGACCACTAACATCGGAAGAAACGGTCGAGTAGGTTCACAAAAAACTCTTGCGAAGCCCCAAGCAGTCCATAAGAAGAACAAATCTGAAAACTCAGATTCCAGATGAAACGTACTGTTGAAATAGCTGCCACGTTCACCAGACCTGACACCTAGCGATTTCTTTTTCTCTGGGGTTATGTGAAGAGCTTGGTCTATGTCCACCCTTCTTCCTGCAAACCTAGTGGAACTCGAGCAAAGAACCACTAGCGCACTGGAGACATTCTGGAGCGTGTATGAGAGGAGGTGGGCTACCTATTTGCCGTGTCTCAGGCGGCGTGTATATTGAACATTTGTGAAATCGTTCATGGAACCCACATACCATAGAATTTCTCATTGGAGGAATAAATCTTCTGCTGCTCAACATTAAGCCTGTTTACTCTTTTACTCTCTTTACTTGTTTCAGTCATTTGGCTGCGGCCATGTTGGAGCACCGCCTTTAATCGAGCAAATCGACCCCCAAGACTAATTCCTTTGTAAGCCCAGTACTTATTCTATCGGTCCCTTTTGTCGAACCGCTAAGTAACGGGGGCGTAAACACACGAGCATCGGTTGTTAAGTAATGCTAGGGGGACAAACACAGACACACAAACACACACACGCATATATATATATATATATATATACATATATACGACGGGCTTCTTTCAGTTTCCGTCTACCAAATCCACTCACAAGACTTTGGTCGGCCCGAGGCTATAGTAGGAGACACTTTCCCAAGGTGCCACGCAGTGGGACTGAACCCGGAACCATGTGGTTGGTAGACAACAACATGTGCAACTTACCACACAGCCACTCCTGCGCCTGTTTAGTTACATTTGCTTTGACGATGTAGTTTCCATGATATTTACATCTCAAATGATATCAAGTTTTTTGAAACTCCCTGTATATACGTATTATATAAAAATATATATACAATATAGATACATGTATATCTATATTTATATGTATATACTTACTCACATATCTATCTCTCTACATATCTTATATATTAAATATATATAAATATATATATATATATAGTATTATATTATATATATATATATATATATATATATATATATATTACATATATACATACATACATACATACATACATACATACATACCTACTACAAATATATATATATATATATACGTATACAGGTATATAATATATATATATATAAATATTTTTTCAGTAATTTCAGCTCAGAGCTGCGGCCATGCTGATGCACCGCCGTTTAAAAAACAGCTCTCTAAAGGAGACTATGGCAGCAGTACTGAATATTAATAGTTATCGCCAAGCTAATATGGCAGCGCAGAAAAATAGGACGAATGCTGCCGTTGATTAGCTCCAAGAGGCCATCGCCTCCAGCTTGCTATGTGACACACAAACCTGTGTCCATTATAACCTTCGAACAAGGAAGGTCAGCAGCTTCCCTTTGCTAGCCTGGCAACCACAGGCTGGTTTCGAGGTGTTTGCCTCTTATTAATGTGGAGTAGCCGAACCCAGCATATATATATTTGTATGTATACTCTTTTACTCTTTTACTTGTTTGTCATTTGACTGCGGCCATGCTGGAGCACCGCCTTTAGTCGAGCAAATCGACCCCGGGACTTATTCTTTGTAAGCCCGTACTTATTCTTCTATCGGTCTCTTTTGCCGAACCGCTAAGAGACGGGGACGTAACCACCAGCATCGGTTGTCAAGCAATGCTAGGTAGACAAACACAAACGCGCACACACACAACACACACACACACACACCACACACACACATATATATAATATATATATATACGACGACAGGCTTCTTTCAGTTTCCGTCTACGAAATCTCCACTCACAAGGCATTGGTCGGCCCGGGGCTATAGCAGAAGACACTTGCCCAAGATGCCACGCAGTGGGACTGAACCCGGAACCATGTGGTTGGTTAGCAAGCTACTTACCACACAGCCAAAATTGTTCGGTGCTGTTCGTCGTACAACATTAGTCATTTTCATAACTGTCATCATCGTTGGCCATAACTGAGAATAACTGACCTCTAAGATACATTCATATTCCTCAACTGTGTCGCCAGCAGCAGCACCACTACCACTATCAGCAGCATCAGTACAAGCAGCAGCAGCACCGCCTGTCACCAACCACCACCACACCACAACCATTGCTATAAGACCGCTGTCACCAACACCACCACCACCACAACCATTGCTATACCAATGTCCCACAACCACCACCACCACAACCATTGCTATAACCAATGTCATAACCACCACCACCAAAACCATTGCTATAACCAATGTCATCAACACCACCACCACCCACCATTGCTATACCGCTGTCACCACAACACCACACCACCACAACCATTGCTATAACCAGTCACCAACACCACCACCACCACCACCATTGCTATACCGCTGTCACCAACACCACCACCACCACAACCATTGCTATACCAATGTCATCAGACACCACCACCACCACACCATGTCCTATATACCAATGTCACCAACACCACCACCACCCCCACCATTGCTATACCGCTGTCACCAACACCACCACCACCACAACCATTGCTATACCAATGTCATCAACACCACCACCACCACACACCATTGCTATACCAATGTCACCAACACCACCACCACCACCACCATGCTATATACCGCTCTGTCACCAACACCCCACCAACCACAACCATTGCTATACCAATGTCACCAACACCACCACCACCACAACCATTGCTATACCAATGTCACCAACACCACCACCACCACAACCATTGCTATACCAATGTCATCAACACCACCACCACCACAACCATTGCTATACCAATGTCACCAACACCACCACCACCACAACCATTGCTATACCAATGTCACCAACACCACCACCACCACAACCATTGCTATACCAATGTCATCAACACCACCACCACCACAACCATTGCTATACCAATGTCACCAACACCACCACCACCACAACCATTGCTATACCGCTGTCACCAACACCACCACCACCACAACCATTGCTATACCAATGTCATCAACACCACCACCACCACAACCATTGCTATACCAATGTCATCAACACCACCACCACCACAACCATTGCTATACCGCTGTCACCAACACCACCACCACCACAACCATTGCTATACCAATGTCACCAACACCACCACCACCACAACCATTGCTATACCAATGTCATCAACACCCACCACCAACCACAACCATTGCTATAAACTACCGCTGTCACCACACCACCACCACCACAACCATTGCTATACCAATGTCATCACACCACCACCACCACAACCATTGCTATACCAATGTCACCAACACCACCCACCACCACCACAACCATTGCTATACCAATGTCACCAACACCACCACCACCACAACCATTGCTATACCAATGTCATCACACCACCACACCACAACCATTGCTATACCATGTCACCAACAACACCACCACCACCACACAACCATTGCTATACCGCTGTCACACAACACCACCACCACCACAACATTGCTATATACAATGTCATCAACACCACCACCACCACAACCATTGCTATACCAATGTCACCAACCCACCACCACCACACCACCACCATTGCTATACCGCTGTCACCAACACCACCACCACCACAACCATTGCTATACCAATGTCACCAACACCACCACCACCACAACCATTGCTATACCAATGTCACCAACACCACCACCACCACCACCATTGCTATAAATGAAACCGCTGTCCACCAACCCTACACACCACCACCACCACAAACCATTGCTATACCAATGTCACCAACACCACCACCACCACCACAACCATTGCTATAACCAATGTCATCACAACCAACCACCACCACAACCATTGCTATAACCGCTGTCACCAACACCACCACCACCACACACCATTGCTATACCAATGTCATCAACACCACCACCACCACAACCATTGCTATACCAATGTCACCAACACCACCACCACCCACCACATTGCTATACCAAACCGCTGTCACCAACACCACCACCACCACACCATTGCTATACCAATGTCACCAACACCACCACCACCACAACCATTACCATGTGCTATACCAATGTCATCAACACCACCACCACCACAACCATTGCTATACCAATGTCACCAACACCACCACCACCACCACCACCATTGCTATACCGCTGTCACCAACACCACCACCACCACAACCATTGCTATACCAATGTCACCACACCACCAACCACCACAACCATTGCTATACCAATGTCATCAACACCACCACCCCACCACACCATTGCTATACCAATGTCCCAACACCACCACCACCACCACCATTGCTATAACCGCTGTCACCAACACCACCACCACCACAACCATTGCTATAACCAATGTCACCAACACCACCACCACCACAACCATTGCTATACCAATGTCATCACAACACCACCACCACCACAACCATTGCTATACCAATGTCACCAACACCACCACCACCACCACCATTGCTCTATACCGCTGGTCACACCAACACCACCACCACCACCACCAACACCATTGCTATACCAATGTCACCAACACCACCACCACCAAACCATTGCTATACCAATGTCATCAACACACCACCACCACCACAACCATTGCTATACCAATGTCACCAACACCACCACCACCACCACCATTGCTATACCGCTGTCACCAACACCACCACCACCACAACCATTGCTATACCAATGTCACCAACACCACCACCACCACAACCATTGCTATACCAATGTCATCAACACCACCACCACCACAACCATTGCTATACCAATGTCACCAACACCACCACCACCACCACCATTGCTATACCGCTGTCACCAACACCACCACCACCACAACCATTGCTATACCAATGTCACCAACACCACCACCACCACAACCATTGCTATACCAATGTCACCAACACCACCACCACCACAACCATTGCTATACCAATGTCACCAACACCACCACCACCACAACCATTGCTATACCAATGTCATCAACAAGCCCAAGTTGACAACATCGTTACCGTTACTAATGGAGGCGCAATGGCCCAGTGGTTAGGGCAGCGGACTCGCGGTCATAGGATCGCGGTTTCGATTCCCAGACCGGGCGTTGTGAGTGTTTATTGAGCGAAAGCACCTAAAGCTCCACGAGGCTCCGGCAGGGGATGGTGGTGATCCCTGCTGTACTCTTTCACCACAACTTTCTCTCACTCTTACTTCCTGTTTCTGTTGTACCTGTATTTCAAGGGGCCGGCCTTGTCACTCTCTGTGTTACGCTGAATATCCCCGAGAACTACGTTAAGGGTACACGTGTCTGTGGAGTGCTCAGCCACTTACACGTTAATTTCACGAGCAGGCTGTTCCGTTGATTCGGATCAACCGGAACCCTCATCGTCGTAACCGACGGAGTGCTTCCATCCACCGTTACTAATATCGCTTAAAACTGGAATATTTTCTTAGCTTTTTCCTTGTTGCGTCTCCTTCCAATCACCATTCTGTCCTCGTCTTTGATGCTGTTGCTATCGCTGTTATTGATCGTTGTTGTTGCTGTGGTTTTGCTTTTGTTGTTGTTAAGTTGTTGTTGTTCTTCTTCTTCTGCTCCTGCTCCTCATCCTCTTACATCTTACATATCACCATCATGATGACGATAACCACCAACACTACCACCATCACCACCAAAACCATCACCACCATCACCACCATCACCTCAACCGCTCTCTCTATCAAAACCATAGTCATCATCTATTCTCCTTCCTCGTCATCATCATCATTGTCAACACTGCTTTCCCACTTCCCTACTGTTACCTTTCCTTCCTTCCTTCCTTCCTTCCTTCCTTCCTTCCTTCCTTCCTTCCTTCCTTCCTTCCTTCCTTCCTTCCTTCTTTCCTTCCTTCCTTCCTTCTTCGACCGTCTTCCATCATGTTTCACGTAGTCATTCAGTTCTTCACGTCTCATCCACTTCCCCACGCTCACACTTCCATGCCCTTGCTCCACCACCACCACTACGATCACCACGACCACGACCACGACGACCACTACCACCACCACCACCACTACTACCATCACCACAGCCTCCACCACTCAACTTGTCTTTAACTCAGTCCACGCCACAGCATCTTAAATAGACCAGACCACACTCCATCAACGGTCACGTAATTATATGTTTGTGTGAAAACACGAAACTAATCTCTTAATAGGAGAGTGTAGAGGAGAGAGAAGAGTAGCGAAGAGCAAAGGGAGGGAGGAGAAGGAGTAAAGAGAAAGAGCGAGTGAAGGTATGGACCTCCGTTCTTTAATTTAATCACTTTCAATTAAGTTATGCTGTATCGTATGCTATATATATATATATATATATATGTGTGTGTGTGTGTGTATGTGTATAAGTAGATAGAAAGATAGATATTTATACACACACATATATATATATATATATATATACACACATATATATATATACATATACATATATATATATGTATATATATATATATATATATACATATATATATACATACTTTGATACTTTGATACTTTGATACTTTGATAGGTTTCGGCCATTATTGGCCCAGGCCATGTCTAACTTAATAGCACCACCTGGTGGAAGTCTTTCAAGTCAGAATTTGGGCACTATGGCCCACTCAAGTAGAGAGTTATTGTTTACAGAGACATATCCGGGTGTAGGGGGTTTATCCGGGATTTCTTGAAGGAATCTGTCCAAAGACTTCTTGAACCCTATAGGGTCACTTTCTGTTTTAATGTGTTTTGGTGTAATGTTAAAGAGAGCGGGGCCAATTGAGGTGAAATAATTGTGCCGTATTGTTGTTATGAGATGAGAGTGCGATTTTTGTTTTGGGCGGATGGCACGGGGCCCAAGCCTTGGATGTACCTTAAAGGTGATGCCAACATCATTTGGGCAATATATATATATATATATATGTATATATATATATACATATATATGTATATATATATATACATATATATGTATGTGTATATATATATGTATATATCTATGTATATATATGTATATATCTATGTATATATATGTATATATAATATATATATATATATATATATATACATAAATATATACACATATATATACATATATATATACATAGATATATACATATATATACACATACATATATATATGTGTGTGTGGCTGTGTGGTAAGTAGTTTGCTTATCAGCCACATGGTTCCGGGTTCAGTCCCACTGCGTAGCACCTTGGGCGAGTGTCTTCTACTATAGCCTCGGGCCGACCAAAGCCTTGTGAGTGGATTTGGTAGACGGAAACTGAAAGTAGCCCGTCGTATATATGTATATATATATATGTGTGTATTTGTATGCGTGTATGTTTGTGTGTCTGTGTTTGTCCCCCTAGCATTGCTTGACAACCGATGCTGGTGTGTTTATGTCTCCGTCACTTAGCGGTTCGGCAAAAGAGACCGATAGAATAAGTACTGGGCTTACAAAGAATAAGTTCCGGGGTCGAGTTGCTCGACTAAAGGCGGTGCTCCAGCATGGCCGCAGTCAAATGACTGAAACAAGTAAAAGAAATAAAAGAAATATATATATATATTATACTTCTTTGATTCGCTACAATCCTACGGCTACGGTCATGCTGGAGCATGATTTTGTAATTTTTGCACATGTTTATTGTTTGGTTAATTTCCTGAGGGTGGTTAGATTACATATCACCACTCGTGCATGTGCATTTACCCCGTGTTGTTGGCCTGTTTGGTGCTTCGGGTAGTTTGACACGGCTGCCATATTCTATACTTCATACGGGGACTTTGGTTCGTCTGGTATCGTTTATATGAGATTAGGATATTGTCCAGTTCCTTTTTGAAAATATCCGCAGCTAACTGACCGAAATTTCGAAGTCACTGTCAACTTCATTTTGTAAAAATTTATATATACTCTATATTCTATATAATTCAATACAATCATTAAAGATTAATGAATACATTAATATTTGTAGTACAGCAGAATATTAAATTAAACATATAGACATCATGCGCTTTTCACAATGAGAAAGTGTTACATTTACAATGACGTGTAAATCTAAAGGTCAAATATAAATTTCCCACAGTCATGTCTAACTCAATTGTAAGTGTCATCTCTTCAACGAAAAAGTAGCAATGCTGTCATTATTGCTTCGTCTTCAGGATAAAACTGCGAAGGTGCTGAAGACCATCGTCCAAACGAAGTTGGCCAAAGTTATGAACTAAGATATTTCATAAAGACTACAACGCATTTATGTATTCGATATGTGTGCATGTGTGCGCGTGTGTATGTGTGTGTGTGTGTGTGTGTGTGTGTGTGTGTGTGTGTGTGTGAGAGAGAGAGAGAGAGAGAGAGAATTTGTGTGCATATGAATGCATTTATATACAGAGTAAGATATTTCAGGACAGATTTATGTTTAGAAAAATAACAGATATATAATAAAAGATAACTTTATTTATCAAAACATGTTATGAGGATAAAAATAAACCTTTTTTATTAATGTTATTCAATAAAACCCCCTTCAGTTTGAACAGCTGCTTCTATATGAGATCTAAATCATCCACATGCTCGAATCAAGTGGTCCTGGTTCACTTTGGACATATCTCTGACTATAGCAGCTTTCATAGAATCTTTAGTGTTATGGGCGTGTTCATTGACCTCTCTCTCAACAACACTCCATATGTGTAATAGTGCAATGGATTGAGATCTGGGGAATTAGGAGGCCAAATGTTAGGGGTTATGTGATCATGAAAAGTTTTAGTCATCCATTCTTGTGTTACTAGAGCCATGTGTGAAAGTGTAGAGTCTTATTGAAACACATATGGCCTTCCATTGCATACACTGTCTATCCAGGGCTTAACAATTATATCCAGGACCTCAATGTAGGCGGCAGAGTTAACTCTAAGGCCTTGTGGAAAGAAGTAAGGAAGCATCACATGTTGTCCTTCATGACTGGCAACCTCTAAAACTATGACAGTTTCAGGAAATTTTTTATGCATAGCACCTGGAACTTCAGAAGGGTCTGCACATAATCATCTGTCATTTCTTCTATTAACTTTTTGATCTTGGTTGAAGTTTTCTCGTTTGAGAAAAACCAAATCAAATCTGCTGGATTTTTCATTTTGGTTAAGACCCTTTTAGATCTGATGTAGTGATTTTCTTTTGCTTTTTCTGACAAATTGACCTTTACTCATCATATAAGACTTATGGCCCATGTCTTCGTGGACAACATTTCTGACTGTTCCTTCTGATACATGGAGATCTTTTGCAATGAACCTCATGGACTTTCTGAGATTGTAATCAATGGTCTGTTGAACTAGGTGGATAAATTCAGCTGTTCTAATGATTTCAGAACGTTTAGAATGCTTTTTATGCCTTGATACTGGTGCTACATTTCCTTCTTAAGTCTCTAACTCCTTACAAACTTTGTAGACGAAACTCCTGCAAACTATTAAAAATCAAGATATTTCTAAATCACTATTTTTAGTCTATATAACCAGAATAACAGTTTACTTCTTCATTTCTTGAGCAAGCTGAGATTCTACCATTATCATTTTCTAAAACAAAGATTATACAGAGTTAGCAAAAACTGCAACAATGACCCTAAAACGGTACTTTCTCAAAAAATACCTTACGCACCATGCATATCGTATACATAATATATATATATATATATATATATATATATATATATATATATATATATATATATATATATATATATACATGAGCATATATATATATATATATATATATGAGCAACAATCTTTTTGTGCATGGCACAAAAGATTGTACAGCAGCTGACCTGGCTTCATCAAACCCAAGCCCGCAGGTGGGACTACCCACTATATACCAGACCACCACCACAGCAACACAGACCCAGGATGGACACCACCGGCAACAACGTACACCTCACCTCGATGCTCCTACTGAACATCAGAGGACTGCAACACTCAGTAACAGGACAAAAATCCCGTTCCTGAGAGATTTTGTTGCATGCAATCAAGCCTTATGCATAGCACTAACGGAAACGCACCTGAAACCGGAATATAGCAGATGCGGAGTTACACATACCACAGTATGCTGTACTACGGACCGACAGGAAAGAAAGGAGTCATGGAGGTGTTGCTATGTACAATCCGTGAGGACCTCACACCCCAGGTCCTCTTGTCATACTCAAACTCGGTGTGTGACACACTAATTGTACATATTAGGCAACTTGATGTAGTTGTGTGTGCTACATACCGCCCTCCAGATGCCCCAAGCCATGTGGGCAAGTTTGAAGACTGCCTTATAAAAATAGAAGTTCTAACCACATTAGAACAACACATAAGTGTACTTCTTATGGGAGACTTCAATCTGCCAAATGTCAGATGGCCGAGGGCCTTTCTCTCCCAGGAATGACAAGATGTGAACGAGGACAGGCGAGGTCCCTCTGAACCTCATCAACACACCCTGTACATGGAGCAGGTAATACTCCAACCAACCAGGGCAGGTAACAACACTGGATCTCTGCTTCACAAAAATGACATGGATCTCATCCATAATGTGAAAGTGACACCGACACTACTCTCGGATCACAACATGATAGAGCTGACCATGTACGGGCCAAAAGAGAGCACGGACATGCAGCCTACAAGAAACCCCCAGAATCTTTCCAGCTTGAACTACCATAAAGCAAACTGGAAACAAATTGAGAAAGAGATCCACAAACAAAACTGGCCTAAATGTCTCTCCTCGCCAGACATCGACATGAAACTTCAACAATTCATGTCTGTAATGCAAGCCATATGCTACAAATATGTCCCAGAGAGAAAGGCCACTGTACACAAGAACAAAATCCCCAGAGAGAGGAAAATTTTAATGAGACGGCGTACAAAATTTCAAATCGCCTAA
>NC_043013.1:6877888-6885388 GCF_006345805.1 Octopus sinensis
TTAATAACGACGATGATGACGACGATGATGATGATGATGATGATGATGATGATGATGATGATGATGATGATGATGTTGATGATGATTTTAAATTTTTGCACAAGGCCAGCAATTTCGACAACAAGGTCCTCACCGTTCAACTGGCATTTATTTTATCGGCCCCGAAATGATGAGAGTCAAAAGCAATCTCTGCGATATTTGACCTCAGAACATTAAGACGGAAGCAATGCGCGAAGCATTTTACCAGGCATGCAAGATACTGCTAGTTAGCGGCCTTAATAATAATAATAATATAATAATAATAATAATAATAATAATAATAATAATAATAATAATAATAATAATAATAATAATAATAATAATAATGATGATGATGATACAACGCACATCTTAAGGAACGTATTACCTATGTGACGTCCTTCTTGTGACTTGACAGATGGCTAAAGACTCCGGTACATTTTCACCAACACTGCGTTACGAAAGAATAATAATAAAAGATGGCCAGAATTGTGTTCCTCCTTTGGAGCAACACTACTGGACACGGTGCGTTGTTCGATCCCGGTGTTTCTCCAAGTTGATCCGCTACTTCTCTACTTTGTGAGGATAGAGTTCGAGTCCTATGGAAATGGGGGTTAGAATGTCGCAGTAAAGAATCGCAAGACAGATTCTTCAATCTGTAGGAGACCTACGAGTAGATCAAGAATGAGATGGCTGAATAATATCAATAGTCTCCACTTCCTCACGTTTCGGAATCCTGCCGGAAAGTTCATTCTGACTGGAACCTTTGGATGGGGTGCTTTGACGATTCCAGCCTCGCGACTCTCTTAGGAACAGTAAGAAGCAAACTTGGATGGCTTGAAGAATAATAATACCAACGATAATTCTTTCTTTCTTTTCTTTTCTTTTATTCTTTCTTTTACTTGTTTCAGTCATTTGACTGTGGCCATGCTGGAGCACCGCCTTTAGTCGAGCAACTCGACCCCGGGACTTACTCTTTTTAAGCCCAGTACTTATTCTATCGGTCTCTTTTACCAAACCGCTAGGTGACGGGGACGTAAACACACCAGCATCGGCTGTCAAGCAATGCTAGGGGGACAAACACAGACATACACACACACACATATATATGTATATACATATATACGACAGACTTCCTTCAGTTTCCGTCTACCAAATCCACTCACAAGGCATTAGTCGGCCCGAGGCTATAGCAGAAGACACTTGCCCAAGATGCCACGCAGTGGGACCGAACCCGGAACCATGTGGTTGGTTAGCAAGCTTCTCACCACACAGCCACTCCTGCGCCTAAGTGTACGGAATTGAAAGTTTTTTTAAATCGCACACTCACACACACACACATACACAGAGAAAGACAAAGACATACAACTAACAGACTCTCGAAATATGCTAAGACCTCGTTATAGGAATCTTTCATTGGCGGTGATCCAGTATGGAGAAGATGAGAAAGAGCACCGATTTGAAGTAACAAACGGATAAAGAATGAAAATTAAATTACGGCTTAGATAAACTCCGAGTTTGTTTAACCTTTGAAGTGTTATTAGTTTGGTCAGACTTGACTTGAGAGCCTAAGTTCAAAGGTGAAGTGTTTATATGTATGTATGTTTGTGTGCAGATATGCATGTGCGTGTTTATACACACACAAACGTGTGTGTATGTATTTATAGCATATATATATATATATATTCGAAACGTTAAACCCTCCTTCTTTCCTGAGCATTCAATAATACTATACTTGTTCCACTTCCTCGCGTTGTTGTGTTTTCTCTTTGTGTTTTCATGTTTGGATTAACTATATATATATATATATATATATAATATATAGATATATATATATATATATATATATTAATCTTTATTTAAGCAGCAAAATTCAACAAAATCTGTTACTCCTGAGTTTTCTCGTTGCCGTTCATCAGACAGTTTTTCTAGAATTCTAGCAAAAACTGTCTGATGAACGGCAACGAGAAACGATGGTAACAGATTTTGTTGAATTTTCTGCTGCTTAAAATAAAGCATATTACTCTACTCTACCCCTATTTGTGTACTCTCTTTTCCACCTTGTTTCACATTTATGTGTTTACTCGGTCTCTATTATATAGTATATATATATATATATATATATATATATAGATATATATATATATATATATATATATATATATATTATATATTCTTATATATATATAATATGGTTATTTAATATCAATATATTATATTTATGTTTGTGTTGCCAGCTCCAGACGAGGGTGTTGTGTGATTTCTTGTTGAAGACTATCCTAGGGAGGAAGTAACAAACAATCTTCACAATAGGTATAACTGAACTGACATATGGTGTTGGTGGGTGTTGGTGGTGGGAGCGATGTTAATGGTGGGTGGGGCTGCTTCTTCAACTTCTTCAGTTTTTCTATGATCCTGCATAAGGATTCCCCATACATATTAATATATACCTATTATATGTAGGTGTATATGTGTATGTATTATATATATATATTATAACTATATATTATATTATATATATATATGAATATATATATATATAGATATATATATATACATATATATATACATACACATATACACCTACATATATATATGTATATATATATATATATATATATATATAAATATATATTTATATATATAATATTTCAACAATTGAGGGCAAAATTAATTAATTATTAATCAATTTCACCAAGTGTTCAGTATGCAAAGGTACCATCAAGGCGAATTCAAATTATTACATTATATAAAAGGGCTTAGTAAATAAATTACTTTGGCCGCATACTGAACTCATTAGAAAGCAGCTAAAAAACTTTTTTAAAGCTATTTCTAATACTATAAGAAAATTTCTCTCATATATAGTGTTTGCTTAATTCAACTCACAAAAGTTTGGGGGTAAGGACATCGAAAAATCAAATGCTAGGTTATTTGAGAACGTACGTTTCAAGATTAGTCAAAACAACACTTCTATCATCAGCTCAGAAATTCCTGGTTTGGATTTGGAAACACTGAAAATAAGAACATACCCTTTCGAAGATCTTCGAAAGGGTATGTTCTTATTTTCAGTGTTTCCAAATCCAAACCAAGGAATTTCTGAGCTGATGATAGAAGTGTTTGTTTTGACTAATCTTGAAACGTACGTTCTCAATAACCTTAGCATTTGATTTTTCGATGTCCTTACCCCCAAACTTTTGTGAGTTGAATTAAGCAAACACTATATATGAGAGAGATTTTCTTAAGTATTAGAAATAGCTTTAAAAAAGTTTTTTAGCTGCTATTTCTAAATGGTTCATTATGCGGCAAAGTAATTTATTTTACTAAGCCCTTTTATATAATATATATATATATATATATATACAGGGGTTGGACAAAATAATGGAAACACCTAGCAACATAGCATCATCATTTTGGAATATCTATAAAACCGTCAAAAGCTTGTTTATTTTTATGTTTTTTTTAATTTATTATTAGTGCTGCTTAACACGTTATACTAAAATTGCCGTTTCTTTTCAGATATCATCAGAGAAAGGTTATTAAAATTCATTAAAATAACAGATCTATCGGACTTTCAAAGAGGTTAAATTGTTGGTGCAGGCGCTAGCGTAACGAAAACAGCCGCCGAAATGTTTGGTGTATCAAGAAGTACTGTCTCGAAAGTAATGTCAGCTTTTTTGAAAGGGGGAAATAACCTCCTCGTCGAAACAAAACTCCGGAAGAAAACCAAAACTTTCAGATGGGGACCGTCGGAATTTTACACGAATTGTTGGAAAGAATCACAAAAGTACAGTTCTCAAAATTACTACAGAACTTAATGACCACCTCGAGAACCCAGTTTCCACAAAAGTTGTTCGCCGGAAGCTGCACAAAGCCGGTTTTTACTGGATGGCTGCTATCAGAAAACCAATGCTTTCAAAAACAAACGTTGCAATGCGTTTAGTGTGGAGTAAAAACCTACAGAATTGGTCCCTAGAGTAGTGGAAAAATGTTATTTTCTCGGACGAGTTATTTTTTACCTTATTTCCGACCATCGGCCGAGTATACGTGTGCAGACAGCCAAAAGAAGTATTTGATCCAGACTGCCTTCTTCCAACTGATAAACATGGAGGAGGATCTGTGATGATCTGGGTGGGGGGTATGCCTCGGAAATCCGCCGGCCTAATGGGTTCCCTTCATAGCAGAATAAAATAGTGAAGACTATTTGAGCGTTTTTTCTTATCAAATTCATTCTATTGTTGCAGAACTGTTTCCGGGGGGAAACGCAATCTTTCAGGGTGATGATGCACCAATTCACACAGCTAAATTTGTTACTGAATAGCACGGGGAACATTCTAGTGAAGTTGAACATCTTATCTAGCCACCACCGTCCCCAGATCTCAATATTATTGAACATTATATGTTGTATTGTAGCAAAAGAAGTAAGGAGTCGATATCCTTCACCATCGTAACTACAAGAACTGAAGACCATTTTAACTGAAGAATAGACAAAAATTCCTTTGGAAACAATTTAAATTTGTAGGAGTCCATACCTCGTAGAATTCAAGCTATAATTACTGCGAGTGGAGATCCTACTCCTTATTAAAATAAATTTGTTTGAAATTTTAAGGTGTTTCCATTATTTTGTCCTACCCTGTATATAATATATATATTATATATATATATATATATATATATATATATATATATATTATTATATATATTATATATATACATACATACATACATAAATATACATACACATACATATACATGCATACATGCATAAATACATACTATTTATATATATATAGATATATATATATATATATATATAATATTATTATATATATATTATATATATATATATACATATGTATATATATACGTATATATAAATAAATATATATAATATATATAAAAATTTTGCAATTAAGGACAACTACTTAATAAGGAAAACTTAACAAGAAATTGTCAGGTAGATAGCGTAAAAACCTCATAAGAGAAAAAATTTCGAAAATAATTATTTCTTATTGAACATATTAATTTATATATAGAGGGCATAATTATACATACATGCCAGGAGGCATTATATATACATGCCAAACGCTAAGAGGGACAATCAGTCATTTCTACCAAAAATATTACTAATCCCACCGAATGCAATTTTTCACCCGGATGTAATATATATAAACTCACCCATGTGCTTCGTTGATGTTGATCAGTTAGCTGTTCGGCTTAAGCGAGGCAAGGTCGTTGTTTATTTATAATACATTCAGGCCTGCTGATGATTACGTAAGTATGAAATCACTGTGATACAGGCCTATATTTTTAAATGTCTTACTTTGAAAAATTGCATTCGGTGGGATAGTAATATTTTTGGTAGAAATGACTGATTGTCCCTCTTAGCGTTTGGCATGTATATATAATGCCTCCTGGCATGTAGTATAATTATGCCCTCTATATTATAAATTAATATGTTCAATAAGAAATAATTATTTTCGAAATTTTTCTCTTATGAGGTTTTTACGCTATCTACCTGACAATTTCTTGTTAAGTTTTCCTTATTAAGTAGTTGTCCTTAATTGCAAAATTTTTATTCCGAAAAAACTTTTCCTCTCCCGAAATGCAATTTTGTAAAAGTCTGCCATTCACCCGGATGTAATATATATAAACTCACCCATGTGCTTCGTTGATGTTGATCAGTTAGCTGTTCGGCTAAGCGAGGCAAGGTCGTTGTTTATTTATAATACATTCAGGCCTGCTGATGATTACGTAAGTATGAAATCACTGTGATACAGGCCTATATTTTTAAATGTCTTACTTTGAAAAATTGCATTCGGTGGGATAGTAATATTTTTGGTAGAAATGACTGATTGTCCCTCTTATTACGTTTGGCATGTATATATAATGCCTCCTGGCATGTATGTATATTATGCCCTCTATATATATAATTAATATGTTCAATAAGAAATAATTATTTTCGAAATTTTTTTCTCCTATGAGGTTTTTACGCTATCTACCTGACAATTTCTTGTTAAGTTTTTCCTATAAGTAGTTGTCCTTATTGCAAAATTTTTATTCCGAAAAAACTTTTCCTCTCCCGAAATGCAATTTTGGTAAAAGTCTGCCATTCACCCCGATGTAATATATATAAACTCACCCATGTGCTTCGTTGATGTTGATCAGTTAGCTGTTCGCTTAAGCGAGGCAAGGTCGTTGTTTATTTTAATACATTCAGGCCTGCTGATGATTACGTAAGTATGAAATCACTGTGATACAGGCCTATATTTTTAAATGTCTTACTTTGAAAAATTGCATTCGGTGGGATTAGTAATATTTTTGGTAGAAATGACTGATTGTCCCTCTTAGCGTTTGGCATGTATATATAATGCCTCCTGGCATGTATGTATAATTATGCCCTCTATATATAAATTATATATATATATATATATAATATATATATATATATATGTACTGATCGATATAATTACATATTGATGTATTTATAAATAACTAAAATAATTGCTCTAAAAATATGTTTTGTAATTTGTTTGATCTTTGACATGACCTTTAAAACTGGTGAGGGATAAAAATAGGGGAGGGGTAAAAATATGAACTCTGAGTTTTTTCTTTCTTTCTTTTTTTTTCTTGGCTATCGGAAACAACAACACATCAATGTATCAAATTATTTTCAGATCGAACACCAGACGTAGATGTTTGCAACCGAGTGTTCTGTCTTAAAAGTACCCATGAACTAAATGGGAAAAGCTAAATTGGGTAACAAGTTAAATCTATTCAACTTCACTAACATGGCGTTGGTTGAGCTCGAAACTATAAAAAACAAAAATAAGAGGTCTGATGCTACAAAAATCAAAACCATGACATAAATCAATTCGCCATTTAATCTTCTTCGAAAGTGTCGCTTTCTGAAGAAGTCACACACCAAATTCAGCATCGTTTCCTTTGATGTAACCAACTCCCTTCTTCCTCGTCCCCTCTTCCTTTGCCTTTCATCCATTCAGGGTCGATAAAATAAATAACCAATTGAACACTGGCATCGAAGTAATCGACTCATCCCCCTTTCCCAAAAGCCGCTGCCCTTGGGACAATATTTGAAACCATCATCATCATTATTATTATTATTAGGGTGCCGAGTTGGCAGAAACGTTAGTATGCCGGGCGAAATGCTTAGCGGTATTTCCTCTGTCTTCTGAGTTCAAATTCCGCCGTGTCGACTTTGCTTTTCATCCTTTGGTTGTCGATAAATTAAGTACCAGTTGCCTACTCGGGTCGATCTAATCGACTGGTCCCTCCCTCAAAATTTCGGGCCTGGAGTAGAAATGATTCTTCTTCGTCGTTCTTCTTCTTCTTCTTCTTCTTCTTCTTATTATTATTATTATTATTATTATTATTATTATTATTATTATTATTATTATTATTATTATCATTATTATTATTATTATTATTATTATTATTATTATTATTATTATTATTATTATTTAT
>NC_043013.1:6887888-6892888 GCF_006345805.1 Octopus sinensis
GTAAAGTTCGTGCCAATTTATAGTAGCTTACCTTTCGACTTATTTTAGAACATGGTTGAGTCCATAAAATAGGATTTGACTGCACCTCCATTTAGAGCACAGTTTAAGCTATCATTTCGTGGAAGAAGGTTTATGTTCCTATAACCTGTTAATTCTGTAACCCTTTAAAATGGAAGATAAGAAAGTTCATTTTCGGCGCTTGATGCTTTGGGAACCAGACAAAAATTGCAGCAGCTCGGCTGGGATGTGTTACTCCACCCTCCATATTCACCAGATATTGCTCCTTCGGATTTCCACTTATTTAGGTCTCTGCAGAATAGTCTTAATGGTAAAAATTTCAGTTCCTTGGATGACATAAAAAGATACCTTGATGAATTCTTTGCCATGAAACCACCTCAATTCTGGGAAGAGGGTATTTTCAAATTAAAGGAAAGATGGAGACGCATTGTGCAACAAAATGGTTCATATTTGGTTGATTAAAAATGTAATGGCAAGTATTTATTGACCTTTTTCTTTCCTTTAAAAATTGGCACGAACTTTCCGGACAACCCAATATTTATGTATGCATGCATGTATGTGTTTGTCTGTGTCCCCAAATTAAATAAATTATACCATAAATGTAACAGTGAACAATTACATAAATTCATTAGATCTTACATGAATGAAAAAAAAAAGAAATATTTCCAGTTAGAAAAAATACTAAAAATTGAGTAAATAAATAAAACAAAAACTATAAAACAAAATTACGAAAATAACAATAACAAAGAAATGAAATAAGTAAGTAAATCGGAAAACAGAATTTCCCCTTTCCCTCCATTCTTCAGTGGCTTTGAGAAGCACTCCGTCGGTTACGACGATGAGGGTTCCGGTTGATCCGAATCAACGGAACAGCCTGCTCGTGAAATTAACGTGTAAGTGGCTGAGCACTCCACAGACACGTGTACCCTTAACGTAGTTCTCGGGGATATTCAGCGTGACACAGAGAGTGATAGGGCCGGTCCCTTGAAATACAAGGTACAACAGGAACAGGAAGTAAGAGTGAGAGAAAGTTGGGGTGAAGGAGTACAGCAGGGATCACCATCATCCCCTGTCGGAGGCTCGTGGAGCTTTTAGGTGTTTTCGCTCAATAAACACTCACAACGCCCGGTCTGGGAATCGAAACCGCGATCCTATGACCTTGAGTCCGCTGCCCTAACCACTGGGCCATTGCGCCTCCACTCAGTGGCTTTACTACACATATCTACCATCACTTACCAGTTGTTTAAGCTCCTTTGCGGAAGCTGTAAAGTCATCGACAATCACGGCGTGAATCTACTCGATTGGATGAATGTTTATCTTGACGCTTTGAACTTTAATGTAGTACCTGAGTTTACTGAATTCAGCAATACAAATGAGAGGTTGCATCATACATAAGTGGCCGAAAATTTCCTTTATGTGTTCTTCTTTCTTTGATCACAGAAATATACCTTCTTCGAATGCTACAAACAAAAACGCCTTCCGAGAATAGAAGTGGTTCAATATGAAGGCGGTTTACAGATTTCTCGTTTGTTTGCTTAACCAAGCATGTCTTAACGAAAAGCTATACTCCAAAGACGCGCACACAGAGACACACACACACGCACACGCACACACACACACACACACACACACGCACACGTGCTGGAAACGCGTATATGTCTGTATATACATACATTTATATATTTAGAAATACTCATGCATATATGCATAAAGGTTTGGATATATACATAAATGTGTGTATATATAGATATATATATATATATGTGCATTTGTGTGTGTATATGTATATGTATGCACTGTATATATATACATATGTATGTGCGTATATGTATGTTTGTGTACATATATATATATATACATATATACATATAGATATGTATGTATGTATGTATCTATCTATCTATTTATATATATATATATATATATATATATATATATATATATATATATATATATATAAAAGGGAACGTTTACGAAAATAAACAAAAGACGAAGGCAGGTGGAGTACAACACAAACAAATGTATTAGTATGGCGCTCAGGAATAGAAATAGAAAAAAGTCCTCTACGTTTCGAGCCTACGCTCTTCGACAGAAAGATACATAGAAAAAAACAAGGAGAGAAACAAGGAGAGAAAAAAATATACATACATACATACATACATACATACATACATACATACATACATACATACATACATACATACATACATACATACGTACATACATACATACATACATGCATACATACATACATACATACATACATACATACATACATACCTACTTACATACATACATACATACATACATACATGCATACATACATACATACATACATACATACATACATACATACATACATACATGCATACATACATACATGCATACATTACATACATACATACATACATACATGCATACATACATACATACATACATACATACATACATGCATACATACATACATACATACATACATACATACATACATACATACATACATACATGCATACATACATACATACATACATACATACATACATACCTACTTACTACATACATACATACATACATACATGCATACATCATACATACATACATACATACATGCATACATACATACATACATACACACATCTACATACATACATACATACATACATACATACATACATACATACACACATACATACACACATGCATACATACATACATACATACACACATACATACATACATACACACATACATACATACATACATACATACATACATACATACATACATACATACACACATACATACATACACACATACATACATACGTACATACATACATACATACATACATACATACATACATACATGCATACATACATACATACATACATACGTACATGCATACATACATACATACATACATACATACATGCATACATACATACATACACACATACATACATACACACATACATACATACGTACATACATACATACATACATACATACATACATACATACATACATACATACGTACATACATACATACATACATACATACACACATACATACATACATACATACATACATACATACATACATACACACATACATACATACATACACACACACATATACATACATACATACATACATACATACATACATGCATACATACATACATACACACATGCATACATACATACATACATACATACATACACACATACATACATACATACATACATACATACATACATACATACATACATACATACATACATACATACATACATACATACATACATACATACATACATATGTATATTTGACCTTATTGTAAAAATCGACGCTGCTTAAGAAAACCTTCGCAGTAAAAAAAGCAGATGAAAGTTTGTTTAGATAAACTACGAACTAATTATAGTTCTTAAATCTGACAGACAGAAGCAGGTTGGTGCTTTGGTATAACGGTAGCACCATTCGTCGCGTAAACAACGAGGTGTGGGTTCAAGCCTCACGCGTACGGGGAAACCTACTTTTTTCTGTCCACGGGGCTTACATGCCCATTATCAAACTATTTTCTTTAGGCATTGCGCGGTGATCGCTTATAAGCTTTAAGCTTATAAAATACTATTACTATTATTTAGAGAATATATCTATCTATCCGTCTATATATACATATATATATATGGAACTATTAGACCTGACACCGTGTATTAGCCGGTGTTTTCAAAGCGATGAATAGCTTTGCAGAAACCATGGCACGCTTTGTTTTCTGACTTTATAATCATCGCATAATAATGACTTTTATGACTTTTGTTACTACCTCAGTCAATCTAAATGTATATATTTGTCGTTACCTGTCATAAAAAGCCTTTTTTTTTATTTACAATGTGCATTTTCGTTGATTTTTCATATTTTACCCTTACATTTCCACGTGTATTTTATATTTTCTTTTTGTAACGTATTTCTACTATATATATAATATATATATATATATATATATATATATATATATATATATATATATTATATACAACTATATACACACATATACATACATACAAATATATAAATTATCAATGTGGCTATTTGCAATTTACAACCGAAAGTTGCAAGTACAGTCGTCAATAAAGTGACAGAGGGTGCTAGTCAATGCCAGCATTGCTAGAAATAGACCCAAAACAACTCTTAGCCACGTGAGAGCACTTTTCTAGGGAGATAAGCTCTATCTCTTCGGCAACCGAGATGGAGTCATATCAGCGTTGATTTTAGATTTGATTAATTTGCGGCTCAGCTATAGAGTTCGATAGAATACGTAACAGGGTTTAATATAGGTTCTGAGGCTATTTGTTGAAATAAATCCTTAAAAGCATGGTCCTATGATGTGCTTCTATATATATATGTATATATGTGCTTGTATACATATATATATATATATATATATATATATATATATATATATATATAAATATGTGCTTGTATACATATATATATATATATATATATATACTTGTATATATATATATAGGTATATATATATATATATATATATATATTATATATATATATATATATATATGTGTGTGTGTGTGTGTGTGTAGGTGTATATATATATATATATATATATGAGTGTGTGTGTGTGTTTGTATGCTTGTATGTATATACGTATGTATATATATTCGTGTGGATTTAAATATAAGTGCGTGCGTACGTGTGTGTGCGTGTATGTGTTTGTGTGTGTCTATGCGTCTAGAAGAGTGCAAAATCAAATATAGCCTCAGTATGGAAAGCAAATGCATATCGACGATTACCATGTTATGATTATATCATAGCTTTTTGGAGTCATTATAAGCGTGACCTGGTTATGACGAGTAAATGAAGAATATTGAAGTGTTTAGGTTCTCACAACACCGGAATTAAGTACGATCTCGTAAATGCTGAAATTCCTGCCCTTCACAATTCACACAACCCTGTACTT
>NC_043013.1:6897888-6907888 GCF_006345805.1 Octopus sinensis
CTATTCACAAAAACGTACCCCACTTATACAAACCCAGAAAAATATTCGTTATCCTTTTAGATGATCGCAAACAAACGGCTTTTAGAGCAAATCATTTTAGAGCAAATCATGAAGTGGTGAAATAAAAACACAAATAAGACTTGGATTACTGCTATATATGCCATAGTAGTAAGACAGAATAATAATGTTAGCTACCACAGGTCGTGGAACTAAAAGGGGAAATTCTACTGGAGTTTTCAATTGAATCAAGATATGTGCCAAGGTTAGGGAAGTTCCGTTGGTCGGTTACAGAAGAAAAAGATGATGGGTTAATGGTATGCAAAATATCGTATCTATTAATAATTCAATGTGAATCAATGTTTCTCGCTGAAATATTGCTTGTCTTAGTAAGCTATGGTTTGTTGAGCTGAAAACACTGCTGCTCTTCTCGCAAAATCTACCAAAAACCCTGCATAGCAAATAGCAATATACTCTTTACTCTTTACTCTTTTACTTGTTTCAGTCATTTGACTGTGGCCATGCTGGAGCACCGCCTTTGGTCGAGCAAATCGACCCCGGGACTTATTCTTTGTAAGCCCAGTACTTATTGTATCGGTCTCTTTTTCCGAACCGCTAAGTGACTGGGACGTAAACACACCTGCATCGGTTGTCAAGCAATGCTTGGGGGACAAACACAGACACACAAACACACACATGCATATATATATATACATATATACGACAGGCTTCTTTCAGTTTCCGCCTACCAAATCCACTCACAAGGCATTGGTCGGCCCGGGGCTATAGCAGAAGACACTTGCCCAAGGTGCCACGCAGTAGGACTGAACCCGGAACCATGTGGTTGGTTAGCAAGCTACTTACCACGCAGCCACTCAGTAGATTAGTATATTTTTGCCTTTTGGGATCGAGAAAATTTGTAAAACCATGAACCGTGAGGAAAACAAAAATGGAAACAATGGCGCTGAGATAGAACTGCCGCCATTAGACGGAGATGAGGAAGTGATGTCGGAACAAACATAAATGAGGGAAGCATACAGATCAAAACTCTGCTGGCGGTAATATTGGAACAAATTCACATTTTACATTAACAAACCACTAAATGGAAGAATGGTTGTTACGACAAGAATCGATAGAGAGGAAGCCTAGTGATTCGGTGTTATCAGTGATCGATTAAGTTGCTAAAGAATACCTAGCAAAAATGGAAGCTCCCAGCTTTTGGACATTTCATGTCTTATTGTATTTTGATGCAATAACCGTTGGTCAACAGATGGGAATAACAGATCGATCGAAATAACACAGAATCAGAATGGATTACTTCTCTCCAAAAGAACATCGATAAACTACGGAAAAATATCGGATAGCTGGAGACTATCATTTGATGTAAAGAGACTAATATATTCACCAATAACGAGCTCGATTTTGAGAGAGAGAGGGGGAGAGAGAGAATATCCAAAATCTATGGGAACTGTCGGTGAGAGACTCTCAGAAGTAAACTAATTGTCTTTAAATAAGAACAGTGATCAATAAGTCAAAAACAGGAACATTTAGTAGATTCGGTGATGGTACTTCGCTTCTAAAAGGAGAGCTTTGTTGGCGAGAAATGTTTACGACTTAATTGTAAGTTTACAATACGGAAGACTATATCGCTATTGTTGTAAAGGCTCCACTCTGAAATATTCTGAAACCATTCTTAGAAGGAATTTATAGAATAAATAAACATCGTCGCCGCATTGTAGATTGGTTAAATGAGCTACGGAATGAGCACAGTGTAAGCATCTCTCCTAAAACTTATGGAACCACAAGTGACGCTCTCCTGACACTTCTTGTAAAACTACCGAATACAAAAACCTGCAAAAGCGTGACTTGATAAACAGTTATTGACATAGAAACTCGCTTTCTTAAACGAAGCTCTTGTCAAACGGGTCAAATTAAAATGGGGGCTAGACTAGGTGCGCCAAACTAGCAGAGAGTTATACAAGCAATGTTACGTATAAACTAGACACCGGTTACTTACATGTAATTCTCAAGAGTCACTGAAGTTATACGGTGACTGATGAGCAGAGAGGGGTGAAGAAAAGGGTCGGCAGCCGTGCTGAATAGGTTCTCGCCATCAAAAAACTCCTTAAATGAGTGAAGCAGCATCACCGAATCTATATATTGTATGGCTTTCCAAAACGGCTTTTGACCGGCCCTTGATCTTGGTTACTAAAGTTACTGAGATCCATCTGCTATGGCCGATGCTATTGAAAGACTAACTACAACGTGGTCCATACAGCTATTAACTTGAACTGAAGTAACTTCCATAGCAAACAAATAATTTGTTTATCAGCAGGAATACTCCGGTGTGACAGCTTAGCTGTAATTCTTTTTACACTTGCAGTGACTCCCTTGTCAACCTTGGAAATATCAAGGTGCATTTCAAGAAAGAACGAAACAAAATGACAAACGTCTTTCAATCCAATCGATTATTGGAGAAAATTTGTACATTCTCAAAGTATTCAATTTGAGATTACAAGAATAAACATATACCCAGAATCAAATGTGTACAGATGACATACACACGCACATACATACAGACATGCTTACTTACATATACATACATACATACATACATACATACATACATACATACATACATACATACATACATACATACATACAAATAAAAATATCCTTTTGCTGATGTTGAAATTCCAAAGAAAGAACCTTGAATCTAAGTTAGAAACCGGTTGTTTCTCTATTGGCAAGAAATCTTGAAATACAAACATACATAAAACGTTAACACGTAAATTTGTATACTAAAGTGATATATATACTCATTACAAGAATGCAAGTATATCCAGATATACACTTTTATCTTCTACTAGTTTCAGCCACTAGACTGCGGCCATTCTGGGGCATAGACTTCAAGAAATTTTAGTTGAATGCATTGGCACTGCTATTTATTTTTTTATGTCTGGTACTTATACTATAACCCTCCTTTTGTCGAAGTGCTAAGTTACGGGGACGCAAACATACCAGCACCGGTTTTCAAGGTGGGAGGTTGGAAACAAACGCAAACATACACACACATGTTTTATCTTTTGTTTTTTTACTTGTTTCAGTCATTTGACTGCGGCCATGCCAGGGCACTACCTTAAAGGTTTTAGTCGAACAAATCGTCTCCAGAATTATTTTCTAAATGCTAGTACTTATTCTATCGTTCTCATTTTACGTCCCTGCTAGGATACGGGAACGTAAAAGCACCAACACCGTTGTCAAGCGGTTGTCGGGGACAAACGCAGACACGAAGACATATACACAAATATACACACACACACACACTATATGTATATATATCCCCACCGTGATCACCGTGACCGACCTGATGTTACTACACATCAGATGTTACTACACATCGCTAGTCACAATGTTTCGCATTGTTTAAGCCTTCAAGTGACGCCACCCCACTGGCTAAGCGCGCAGGCTAACAGAAGAAAGAGTGAGAGAAAGTTGTTGCGAAAGAGTACACCATCACCCCATGCCGGAGCCTCAATAAGATAAGAAAATAAAGAAATAATTAATAAATTATTATTTATTAATTAAAGGAATTGACAACATCTCTTACAGCTGTTTCAATTCTAGACTTTCAGAAAATTAACGTATTTTAAGTTATACAAAATATATGTTCAATTCCTGCATGTTGAGTATGTGGCTGCAAACCTTACAGTTGTATATTAAGTACATTCTTTGTATGGGTAACTAACCTGTACTTTCATCATAGGATTTTACTATCCCTTAATGATGTTTGTAACCCTTATTTGAACTTATAATATATATGTGTGTGTTGTGTGGTATTATGTATGTATATATATATATATGTGTGTGTGTGTGTGTAGTATTTATGTATGATATATATATATTGTATTTAGTATCTATATATATATATATATATATATATATATATATATATATATATATATATATATATATCTATATATAACGACGGTCTTCTTTCAGTTTCCTCCGCCTGTCAAATCCACTCACAAGGCTTTGGTCGACCCGAGGCTATAGTTGAAGACACCCATCCAAGGTGCCACGCAGTGGAACTGAACCCGGAAACATGTGGTTGGGAAGCAAGCTTCTTACCACACAGCCACGCCTGCTGCACATTAACTCATTCACAAGTTGGCACATACATGGAAATCTCTTAACGTAGAGATGCTTAGTTCCTTTGTTACTGAAAATCATGAGTTCTACGGAGAAATCAGATAAGCCTCAATAACCTGTGTTGGTTTGTTTATGCTTTCGCATAAAACCGTTGAAAGCGGTGCGCTACCATGGCCGCCGTCTGAAAATTGCTATGAGAAAATAAAGGAGACGTGCATGCAAAGATGAATTTGCGCATTTGTATACAATCACAGAGCCACAATTGCATACACGCATACATACATGAATGCATACATAACAGTTACATACATACATGCATGCATGCATGCATACATACATACATGCATACATACATACATACATACATACATGCATACATGCATACATACATGCATGCATACATACATACATACATACATACATACATACATACATGCATACATGCATACATACATACATACAAACATACAAACATACATACATACATACATACATGCATACATGCATACATACATACATGCATACATACATACATACATACATACATACATACATACATGCATACATGCATACATACATACATGCATACATACATACATACATACATACACACATACATACATACACAGATACATACATACACATATACATACACAGATACATACACAGATACATACATACATACATACATACATACATCCATACATACATACATAAGTACATACATACATACATTCATACATACATAAATACATACATACATACATGATACATACACATACACAGATACATACATACATACATACATACGTACATACATACAGATACGTACTATTATATCAATTCATCCATCCATTCATGCATGCAAACATACATATATAAATACAAAACAATCATACATATACATACACACACATTCATCCACACATCGATCGATCCATCCATCTATCCACCCGTGCATCCACTCATCGATCCATCCATCCATGCATACTTACCTATCCTCCGAAACACACACACACATACACACACAAACACATACATACATACATACATACATACATACATACATACATACATGCATACATACATACATACATACATACATACATACATGCATGCATGCATGCATACATACATACATACATACATACATACATGCATACATACATACATACATACATACATACATGCATACATACATACATACATACATACATGCATACATACATACATACATACATACATACATGCATACATACATACATACATACATACATGCATGCATGCATGCATACATACATACATACATACATACATACATACATACATACATACATGCATACATACATACATACATACATACATACATACATACATACATACATACATACATACATACATGGATACATACATACACACACGACAATTGGCAGGATAAGCAAATTAGATATCGCCCTCCTTCCTCTCCTTTGCCCTTATGTCATGTATTTACTGACGACGTCCTATTAACATCATGAGATGCAATCTGGCCGCACATGGTGTATATAAAGCCAGTCAGAGACTGTAAAGGAGGGGGATGAAACGGAAGGTGAATAAGTTTCGATCGATAGTGAATGGTTAATCGATACACGATATATATAATGCATGATGCATGCCCTAACAATATAACTTCCATTTGAAAAGGAATCTTTTTGCTCTTCTTTTATTTTTATCTAAATGAATTATCTCCGCTCTGTGATTGCATGTCGATGCTTGGGAGTCTCACGAACTGTGATCTTTCTGTTTGGCTCTGTGTGTGTGTGTTGTGTGTGTGTGTGATACTGTAAACGTGTGTGCGTGTGTGTCTTCGTGTGGCGTTTGCATTTCTGTGTGCGTGTGTTTGTGAGAGAGAGAGAGAGAGAGTGTGTGTGTGTGGGAGATAGATAGAGAGGTAGTGTGTGAGAGGGTGAGAGAGTGGGGGGAGGGAGTGTGTAATTGTGTACAGCAGTGTTTGAGAGAAATAGCAGTAGTAGTAGAAGTAGTAGTGGTGGTGATGGTGGTAGTGGCAGTAGTAGTAGTAGTAGTAGTAGTAGTAGTAGTAGTAAGAGGAGGAGATGGATGAGGAGGTATAGTTTTAGTAGTAGTAGCATTAGTAGTAGCAGCAGCAATAGTAGTAGTAATAGTAGTAGTAGTAGTAGTAGGAGGAGGAGGAGGAGGCGTTGTAGTAGTAGTAGTAACAGCAGCAGCATTAGTGCTAATAGTAGTTGTAGTAGTAGTAGGAGGAGGAATTGTAGTGGTGGTAGTAGTAGTAGTAACAGTAGTAGTAGTTGGAGAGGAGGTGTAGTAGTAGTAGTAGTAGTAGTAGTAGACGGTACTAGCAATGGCGCCTATGGTAGTGGTAGTGTTTCCTTGTTGTTGTGGGTGGTGGTGGCGATGGTATTAGCGGCAGCAGTAGTGGTGGTGGTAGGGATGGTGTTGGTGGTGGTGGTGACGCTGGCAGTGGTGGTAGTGTTAAGTTGTTCTTGTGATAGAGAGGGTAGTAGTTGTGATGGTGGTGGTGGTGGTTATGGTTTTGCTGCTGCTGCTGCTGCTGTTTGCGCTGCTGTTGATGGTAAAGGTGGTGGGTGGCGGAGGTAGTGGTGGCGGTGGTGGTAATGATTGTGATGGCGACGGCGGCGTTGGTGGTGATTCTGGGATGGTGGCGGTGATATTGCTGGTATTTCGTGTGTATCATCTCAAATCTTCCTTTATCCGTTCTGTAGCTCGTAGATACCCCTATTATACCCGCCCGAAGGACCAAATGCCACCCTGCTCCGTTTCTTTATGTCTCTATCCAACCCGATATTGCAGTGACAAAGCATAAAGAGGCAAGTGTGACATTGCGCACATATTCGTTTCACAATTTGGCACAAGGCCAGCAATTTCGGGAGTCAATCACATCGACCACAGTACTCAACTGGTACTTCTTTTATTGACTCCGAAAGGATGAAAGGCAAAGTCGATCTCGGCGGAATTTGAATTCAGAACGTAAATACGGACGAAATGCCGCCAAGTATTTTGTCCGGCGTGTCCACGACTCTGCCAGCTCACTGCTACTGTATATATTGCTCTCTCTCTCTCTCTCTCTTTCTCTTCGTCTCTCTCTTTCTCTCTCTCTTTCCCTCTCTCTCCCTCTCCCTCCCTCTCTCTCTCCCTCTCTCTCTCCCTCTCTCTCCCTCTCTCTCTCCCTCTCTCTCTCCCTCTCCCTCTCCCTCTCTCTCTCCCTCTCCCTCTGTCTATCTAAATATCTATCCCGCTCTCTCTTTCTCTTTCTCTTTCTCTCTCTGTTTCCCTCTCTTTCCCTCTCTTTCCCTCTCCCTCTCTCTCTCTCTCTCTTCGCCTCTCTCTTTCTCTCTCTCTCCCTCTCTCTCTCTCTCTCCCTCTGTCTATCTATCTATCTATCCCGCTCTCTCTTTCTTTCCCTCTCTTTCTCTCTCCCTCCACTTATTCACTTCTCAGTTTGTTTCCCTACAGTCGTTGTTGATGTTGTTTTTGTTCAATTGCAGTTAAATTCTGATCAAACTGAACTTCAATCGAAAGAATTCCTTCTTTGTCTCTTTCGTGTGCGTGTATGGGTGTGTAAGTGTGTTTGTTTGTTTGTGTGTGTGTGTATGTGTGTTGGGTTATTAGTATGTGTCTGCGAGTAAGCGGGCATGTGTGACATACCTTTGCTATTGAGTACTACAGTATATTGCTTTTTATGTTTCCATGTGTTGACAGTAAGAAAGGACATTGAATGAAGCAGATACATTGTTTTAAAAACCCTGATCCAGTAAGGCGGCGAGTTGGCAGAAACGTTAGCACGCCCGGCGAAAGGCTTAACAGTATTTCGATCGTCTTCATGTTCTGAGCTCAAATTCCGCCGAGGTCGACTTTGCTTTTCATCCCTTCGGGGGTCGATAAATTAAGTACCACTTGCGTTCGAAGTCGAGCTAATCCACTGGCCCCTTCCCCAAAAATTTCGGCTCTTGTGCCTACTGTAGAGAAAAAAAAGTGATCCAGTGAGTGATTCCTTCCTTAAAGTTCTTGGATCCTCATTGCCTTTTTATCTTACGTTTCTTAGATTTGCATATTACATCTTCATATATCTGCTAGAAAGAAGCATCTGATTGTTTCCTGGTCCTGACAGCTCATAGTTTTGATATTTACTAATTACATTTTACGTGTGTGCTAAAAGGAAGTCTGTGATTGTCTTCTGGCCTTGAGTTCTCAGACATTTGATATTTATTTATGAAACTTTACAAATCTGATGAAAGAAAAAGGACAACATCATGCTATAGGTGAAAGGAGCATATTTGTTTTTCAATTTATAGACTTGTTTTCTTTCTACGATTCTAGGTGACTGATTATTGAAAAGTGTCTAAGAGCTATTGCTTAGCGTTGCGATGTCTTTAAATTATTTAGTGTTATTATTGTGACATACAATGTTGTATGACTGTTGTTGCTGTTGTTGTTATTAATTAATCTATAGATTCTATTAATGTTAGTTTTGTGGTTTATATTCGACAGAGAACTTTGCCAGTTTTCGATGTCTTTCATGATTCATTAGTTTTTGGTTGTATTTTGCTTCGTTTTCTTTTTTTAGTTGTTTGATGTTGAATTTTATTTGTTGCGTGTGGTTTTGTTGTATTGTGTCTGAAATTGGTTATATCTGGTGTATAATTAGGGTTATACTTTTTTTTTATGTTGCCTTGTGGGAATTGCATTCAAGATACGTCTATAATTATTTCGTTGAATAACTTGCAGTATCTGAGTTGCTGATCGAATTCTGAAAAAGGAGAAAAAAAAAACGTTCATTTTATTTCATGGCAGAAAATTTTCGATTGTAGTTTCTTTGAGATTCTAAACGTGGTTTCGCTTTCTTCATTGGTGTTCTCGTGAGTGTTTTGTGATGATAATTAGAAGGTTGCCCGAAGTGAGTCGCAGAAGTGTTTATCCAGCAGTTATAGATATTGAAGATACGTACTTGCAGCAGAAACTGATGTCTGACAAAGAGTTGTGTTTGATACCATAGTAAAGTATACAAGTGCAAGTGTGAAAGGGGTTTGCTTACGATGATATTGTTTTTGATATTAAGTTAGAGTAAGGCGGAAGCTGGCAGAAACGTTAGCACGCCGGGCGAAATGCTTAACGGTATTTCGCTTGTCGTTACGTTGTGAGTTCAAATTCCGCCGAGGTTGACTTTGCCTTTCATCATTTCGGGGTCGATAAATTAAGTACCAGTTACGCACTGGAGTCGATGTAATCGACTAATACCTATGTCTGTCCTTGTTTGTCCCCTCTATGTTTAGCCCCTTGTGGATAATAAAGAAATAGGTATTTCGTCTGCCGTTACGTTCTGAGTTCAAATTCCACCGAGGTCGACTTTGCCTTTCATCCTTTCGGGGTCGATAAATTAAGTACCAGTTACGCACTTGGACCGATGTAATCGACTTAATCCGTGTTGTTTCTGTCCTTGTTTGTCCTCTCTGTGTTTGGCCCCTTGTGTGTAGTATAGAAATAGGTATTTCGTCTGTCTTTACGTTGTGAGTTCAAATTCCGCCGAGGTCGACTTTGCCTGTCATCTTTCGGAGTCGATAAATTCAATACCAGTTGCATACTAGGGTTGATCTAATCGACTGCCCCACCTCCCCAACAATTTCAGGCCTTGTGCCTAGAGTAGAAAAGACTATATGATAACCAGAATGTTCCGAAAGATGAGTTTGTGTAAGGTGACGAAGTGGCGCAACGCTTTGCGGCATTTCGCCCGTCTTTACTTTCTGGGGTCAAATTCTCCGAGGTCGACTTCGTGTCTTTCATCCTTTTCGGGGTCGGTAAAATAAGTATCAGTTAG
>NC_043013.1:6912888-6937888 GCF_006345805.1 Octopus sinensis
TAGATATATATATATACTGCGGTGTTTATTTTGACCATATCGTGCTTATGAGGTGTTTTGGCGGGCAATTTAACTGGCCTTGTGCATACGTGCATATATATGTATGTATGGACGTTCGTATATGTAAGTATAACGTTTGTTCTGCATATATATATCTGTATTTATGTACTTTTGATATATTCAACCGATGACGGTAAAGCTTATTTAAAGCAAAACCAGAAATCCTGGATCTTGAATTATTCAATAATATTTTTTGCTAGTCTATTTTGTCCTTCTGTCTTTTCTCATGGTACGATATGAACATTAAACGTGGTTTTTAAAGTCAGGGTTTTGACTGCTATTTTGGCATGGTGGTGTCTCTCAGACACCCTTATTTTTAGTTGTGTATATATATATATATATATATAACGGGAAGCTTTATGAAAATAGACAAAAGACGAAGGCAGGTGGAAAACAAACGAGCAATTGTATTAGTATGGCATATATATATATATATATATATATATATATATATATATATATAAGTTGCACGGAGCAGCCAGCGCGGAATAAAATATATTCGCGTAAAGTCATATTTAACACGTCTGGGACAGCGTTTATCTTCGGAAGTAGTCTCGGAAAAAAATCACTTCGAAGATGACGTGTGAACATACATTTGGTTCTGAATAGCATCAATGAATGGTAGAGCGTATGAGCTTCTTTGTTGTTACTCGTCATCAGCTTCAAATTCCAGATCTGCTCCTCACAACCCGAAAAGAACGATTCATTCTTATATTTGAACAACGAACAGTCCTTTCCCTGATGTGTGTAAAGCTTGGTCAAGTAGGATGACGTAGGAAGAGTTACCGCTGCTGAAATCGCTTTAAGAGAAAGTCCTTCTTCGGACCACATGAACCAACTAGTAAGATGACCCCATAACATGTAGTGCATTACTGCTTATTTAATTCTAATCATTCTCATTTACGTATCAAGAAAAGGAATCACAATAATTCAAAATTCAGCCATAATGAGGAGGAAAATGTGCGTGTTAAATTGTTTTACCCCATCTCTAACCAACTTCTCCATATACGCGTGCATCACTAAGCACCCGCCCTTCCTGTTCTTCTGTTTTCAGGGCCAATCCTGATATCTTGCCAATTCCATCTTTATCTCCCTTTTCAGCCCCACCTGGATTACACCTGCCCCTTTTTGTATAATACAAGTATCTATGTATTCTCTCTACAGAAAGAAACCTGTTACGGACTCTTCCTTTGTGCTTTCAGCATCTAGCCTAAAACTACTTTGCCCTCTAATGTAATCCAACCTTGCAGAAGGGAGTATAAGTGTTAGGAACTACATGGTGAACTCGCTGGTACTTGTGACATGTGAAAGCATCCAGTGTACTATGGAAAGTTGTCGGTGTCAGGAAGGGCATCTAGCCTTAGAAAACAGGGCAAAGTATGTATTGGAGCTTGGTGTATTCCTCCAACCCATGAATCCTTTCAAATCATCCTCCACCACATGGTAGCTAAAAGACAGAGATGGCAAAAGAAGATGGTGGTGGTAGTGGTGGCAGCAATTGTGTTGAATCTAGAAGTGGTAATGATGTATCACCATCTCAACCACAGAGCTAAAATTAATTATAAAAGATATCAAAACTAGAAAACTGAGTCTAATCTTCGATAGTGTTCTCGCAACCACGAATTTCAGCTTGTTAACCCTCTCACATCTGCAAAATTCAACTTATTTTACTTCTCAATTCTTTTAGAGAAAACAATTATTATTTACACTTTTTCGATATCAGTGTCTATCGATACTGGAAAAAGTATAAGTGTTTGTGAAGGGAACCTACTTCTCATCGACAACTGTGATTGTCACACGCCGATGACGGGTCACTACCCAGAAACTCGAGTCCGTGTGTATCATAAGTTGAAGACGGGAAGGATGGCTTCCCTTTGCAAACACTGATAGGGTACAGAAAGTGTGTCTATGGCCAGCTGGAGGAGGTGTCCTCCTGGGGATACAAACTACAGTAGCATCCACCCTTAGGGGTTAGCCATATTTAAATGGCAAATGTACGTCACGAATTATTATTTATTTTACGTAAATGTAAAAAAGCAAGCAAATGTTTCACTCATTCTCGAAAACTGCTCAGAAGTCATTTACCAAGTCATGCTAATGTTACAAAGTTGCAAATAAGCCATCTGGTCTATACCTTCATACATAACAAGCTTTTGTCTCAAAGATGATGGATGACACCATTCTCTCTTCTCCAGAAACACAAGATGTTATTACCAAGAAGTGCATTACAAAATGTGTGACAACCCAACAGATGGAATACCAGTAAGTTTTATTATTTACTCATATCTTTATTGCAAAATTTTGTATACTTTAAATCCTGTATTTTATGAGTCTTCAGCTGATGTATGTATTTATACATGTATGTATATATGCATGTATGCATAAATGCATATATGTATACATTTAAAGTGGTATGGGCACAAACCGGAACCTGTGAATGAGGGTGCGTTGTGTAGTGTGGGCAGCTTTCTAGTTCTTGTATCCTGGTTCTGAGGCTCAGCTTTTGTCTATTTCAGAAAGGGGGGAAAGGATTTCAATACAAGGCATAGCCCATGTATTTATGGCTTTAATAATGTTCCCGCCATTTAATTTTGTTTTGCACACCTTCCTATTTCTCTCCTTGTGCCTTTTTGTAACTTTCCTTCTCATTTCTCCTTCCATTATACAATCGTTTTGCTGCACTCCTAGATGTTTGTATCCTTCATTACGCCACAGCGGTCTAGTAATGTTGTCTTGTGATAAATTTATGCTATCAAAGTTTATCTTCCAGGCTCTCTTCGTGATTAGGTCTCTTCATAATTAGAACAGTGCACTTATCTATTCTAAATTCCATTCCAATAGCTTTACTGAACACTTTCACTTTTGCTCATGGCAGTTCTACTTCCCACACTCTTATTGCTTTCTCAAGGAAGTTGTTTATCTTCTCATTTACTCTGGACGTTCTCAGACACTCCAAGAGCCAACTGTATGGGACTGTAATTTATCCACCCTGCAGTTACAAGTTTCTGCCTAACTCGTACTTTATTTAATATTCGGCTATCTATCTATCTATCTATCTATCTATCTATCTATCTATCTATCTATCTATCTATCTATCTATCTATCTATCTATCTATCTGTCTGTCTATCTATCTATCTATCTATATATATATATATATATATATATATATATATATATATATATATATATATAATATATATCTTTTACTCTTTTACTTGTTTCAATCATTTGACTGCGGCCATGCTGGGGCAACGCCTTTAGTCGAACAAATCGGTTGTCAAGCAATGCTAGGAGGACAAACACAGACACACAAACATACGCACATATATATATATACATATATACGACCGGGCTTCTTTCAGTTTCCGTCTACCAAATCCACTCACAAGCTTTGGTCGGCCCGAGGCTATAGCAGAAGACACTTGCCCAAGGTGCCACGCAATAGGACTGAAACCGGAACCATGTGGTTTGTTAGCAAGCTACTTACTACACAGCCACTCCTGTGCCTATATAATATATATATAATATAATATATATAGATATATATATTATATTATATATATATATAATATATATATATATATATATATATATATATATATATAGCAAATCAACAGTCCCCCTTGATTTTTTCCTACTAACTCATTGTTCCTCTAACAATAGATTCTTCTTTTCCGGAAAATTATATCATCTGCCCTGACTCTAATTAGTAGATTCCAGATTAATGGTAAGCAAGTGACGGGTCTATGATTCCTGACTCTTTCCTTTCTCCTTCTGCAGCAACATTATCTTTTCTTTTGCCATCCATCTTGGTATTCCATTTGCTATGCAGTCAGTAAAAATTGTAAAACATTGTAAACTGTAAGAGGGTTATTACCTTAATAGGTGTTTTATTAAGAGAACAAAGCTATAGAGAAGCAGAGGGTCGGCGGGCGTTTTCTGTCGTCTCCTATCCTTATCATCTTGTATTATTGGATGGATGGAAGCACTCCGTCGGTTACGACGACGAGGGTTCCGGTTGATCCGAATCAACGGAACAGCCTGCTCGTGAAATTAACGTGTAAGTGGCTGAGCACTCCACAGACACGTGTACCCTTAACGTAGTTTTCGGGGATATTCAGCGTGACACAGAGAGTGACAAGGCCGGCCCTTTGAAATACAGGTACAACAGAAACAGGAAGTAAGAGTGAGAGAAAGTTGTGGTGAAAGAGTACAGCAGGGATCACCACCATCCCTGCCGGAGCCTCGTGGAGCTTTAGGTGTTTTCGCTCAATAAACACTCACATCGCCCGGTCTGGGAATCGAAACCGCGATCCTATGAACGCGAGTCCGCTACCCTAACCACTGGGCCATTGCGCCTCCACTATCTTGTATTATTATCATTCGCCTCATCAGTGTTTTGTCCAGCCTGCAAAGCTACTCATCTTTGTACTGCCTCTATGGCAAATGAAATGAATAAAATGCACTCAGTAAAAAAAAACGGTCGTATATAACTGTGTATACTTGGGAGATCTTTGGGCAACATTTAATCCACTTTAGTAGTTTCTTCAACATCAATCTTACTTTCTTATACCTGATCGTTAGGTTGTGTTGTATCACTCCATCTCCCATTTCTCTTTTCAATTCCCGTAACTAATCTGCTTTTATATTATGTTGGACCTTTTTGCTCTGGATTTCCAGATTTCTCGATCTCCGGATTTCCCATGCTGCTTCCGTATAATTTCCCTGATGCTCATCTTCATTGCTAAGTTATTCATAGGATTTTCTTTCGTTGTTCTTGAAGAGTCTATTCAACTGATACTGAATTGGTTTTTGTTGGTGTGTGTCTTGTTTTTCTTTCACCCGACACTGCTTAGATCTTTTAGTCTTAGTTCTTCCTTAAGTACCTGGAGTCCTTTATGTCTTATGTTGTTCTTTCTTTGTAGTTCTTTCCCATGTCTTTCCTTCACCTTCTTCTTTTCTCTGATTGCATGTATCCGTCCGTGGTTTTGAACTGTTTAATTTGGCTCTAAGCCATCATTCGCACCATGGGGCTTTGTCTTCTGCTTTTCTTTCACTTTTAATCTCAAGAATTTGCAGTGACAGAGGCTGAGTAGTATACAATATTGTTTAGATCTGTTATGTTCTCAATGTAGACATTCCTTCCTTAACAGTCCTTCCATCTTTTTCACACTATGTAGTTTTCCTTCCTCGATTCCTCTCAGAGCTGTTAGCCTCATGCTTTCGCTGTTTCGTGTCTCAATCGGGTCTAATAGCAATATTCTTTCTTCTTCTGTGACAGTCTCCTTCACAAAGTAAAATTTACCATCATCCGAGCATCTGTTTCTTTTGTAGGGAATTATCAGTCTCTCTGCTAAGCCCTGTTCTTGCCCTGCTTTCTGTTAGCCATGTTCAGCGCATTCACGTTCACGCTGTTTCACCATTGTGATCACCTCCAGTCCCAACTGGTCTAGCCACTGCTTTTTCGCAATAGAATTGTTTAGGTTTAGAAATCTTCGCTCCGTGATAGGGAACATGTCTTTCTCTGTCCAAATATGCATTCTTTTTCCGGTATCATATTTCGATAGGCTCGCTTCCAAATGATGGCATTCAATTACAGTTCTATGGTGGTTTTGAGTCCATTTTCTCCTAATCTTTGGAGTAGTACTTGGATAACGAACAGGTCCATCTTGTTGCGCAGAGGAGCACTTGCCGAATGAAAGACCATCACTTCAGGTTTTGGGCTCATGAACGCAATTGTGGTTTATATTTGGGATTACACTCATAAAGAGGACTGTGTTGTTGAGGTGCCACAATTACCTTCTAGAGGATTGTCAATCAAAGCTAAAGGAACCTTCTTCCTTCTGTGAGATTATTTACCCCCATGAAAACGTTCTTTGCCGTTTTTGCACTCGGGATATTCATCATCATCATCATCATCATCATCATCATCATTATTATTATTATCATTATTATTATTATTATTATTATTATTATTATTATTATTATTATTATTATTATTATTATTATTATTATTATTATTATTATCATTATTATTATTATTATTATTATCATTATTATTATTATCATCAACATCAACATGTATGAAGAAGGCAACCTGAGAGAATCTTTAGCAATCCGGGCAAAATACTTAGCGACATTTCGTCCGTCTTAACGTTCTGAGTTCAAATTCAGCCGTGGTTGATTCGGTCTTTCATCCATTCAGGAATGTTAAAATAAGTACCAGTTAAAAACTGGATCGATGTAATCGACTTATCCCCTCCCCCGAAATTGCTGGCGTTGTTCGCTTTCCTTATATCATCATTATTCTCTTGTACTCTAGGCACAAGACCGGAAATTTTGGTGGAGGGGTTTAGACGATTAGATCGACCTCAGTATGCAACTGATACTTAATTTATCGACCCGGAAAAGATGAAAGGCAAAGTCGATCTCGGCGGAATTTGAACTCCGGACGTAAAGACACGAAATGCCGCTAAGTATTTCGCCCGGCGTGCTAACGTTTCTACCAGCTCGCCGCCTTATTAAATATTCTTTTCTACTCTATGCACAAGGCCCGAATTTTGGGGGCAAGGGGCCAGTCGATTAGACTGACCCTAGTATGCAGCTAGTACTTAATTTATCTCGACCCCGAAAAGATGAAAGGCAAAGTCGATCTCGGCGGAATTTGAAATCAGAACGTAAACAAAATACCGCCCGGCATGCTAACGTTTCTGCCTGCTCACTTCTTTGATGTTGTTACATTACTAAATCGCTAGTATTTTACCTGAATACAGTTCTATATTTAAGATATGAGGAATTATTTACATTATTTACATTTGATATATATTTATCCTCACCTTGTTTATTGTTAACACAACATTTCGGCTGATATACCCTCCTGCCTTCATCAGGTGTCTTAGGGAAATTTCGAACCTGAGTTCTCATTCCTAAGGTATTTTCCGATGTTATTATTATTATTATTTAGGCCACTGCTTAGAACCGAACTAGGAATCTTGGGGTTAGTAGCCTGCGCTCTTTACTACAACACCATATACCCGCGGTCAATTATGGAGTGAATTTCGGGGCTTATAAATCTAATATTTTCCAATCCTTCCTTAATACCACTTCCCATATGCTGCTCATATCTGCATTCGGTCTGCTTAGGAGGTTGTGTCCTAGCACGTGTGCTGCTTCTTTTAGTTTTCGTATTTTCCAGTGGTGTTCTCTGTCTATTATTTTAACTTCATCCCACAGGGAGAGATTGTCTCCATTTTCCCGTGTTTTTACGTTGTCTGCCAAACATCTTATATTTATAATAGTCTTCTGTTTTTACTATATTTCTATACGCAGCTCAAACAGCAAGATCACGAGTTCAGTTCTGAAAGAAACCCAGAAGAATGCAAGATCTGTCAGGAAGAAGGACAATGAAAATGACGTGAAAGCAAAGAGGCAGAGAGAGGAGATGATATCTGTGGGGGAACGTCACCGGAGTAGATTTGTGTAGCAATGAAGAAGGCGATGTATAGTGGGGATGTGGTTGTTGTTGTTGCTGTTGTTGTTGTTGTTGTTGTTGTTGTTGTTGTTGTTGTTGTTGTTGTTGTTGTTGTTGTTGTTGATAAGAAGTGTCCGACGCACAGAGAGAAACACTGAAAAGTTGTACAGGAGGGGTTGAAGAAAAGGTTTAGACTGCGATGAATAAAGAAAGAAAGAAAAAAGACAGAAAGAAAGAAAGAAAGAAAGAAAAAGAGAAAGAAAAAGAGAGAGAGAGAGAAAGGATGAAAGAAAGAAAGACAAAGAAAGAAAGAAAGAAAGAAAGAAAGAAAGAAAGGAAGAAATAAAGAATGAAAGAAAGAGAGAGAGAGAGAGAGAAAGGATGAAAGAAAGAAAGACAAAGAAAGAAAGAAAGAAAGAAAGAAAGAAAGAACGAAAGAAAGAAAGAAAGAAAGAAAGAAAGAAAGAAAGAAAGAAAGAAAGACAGAGAGGGAAAAAGGTTGAAAGAAAGAAAGAAAGACAAAGAGAGAAAGACAGAGAGAGAGCGAGAAAAAAGAAAAGTATGGAATGATGAATGAATGAAAAATGCAAAGATAGGTATAAAGGTGAGAGAGAGAGAGAGAGAGAGGGAAGAGTACATAGGGTGAATGACGGGGAGAGAAAGAAAGGGAGAGGGAGAGAGAGAACAGGGATGAAGACATAGAGCGTGAGTGAGAGAGAGAGAGAGAGGAGAGAGAGAGAGAGAGAGAGAGAGAGAATGAGAGAATGTGAAGAATTATATCAATAAAAAAGAAATATACGGAGTGAATCAGAAACGAAAGCTATCACCATCCTAGGAATATAATAAAAAATTTATATATAAAAGACAGATAAAAAAATAATACATATCAAGGGCAAGAACTCTATATCCTTTCAACCATCAGAGTTCCTCTCCCTGAATATCTCCAAATTTAATATTTTCAGATCTTTCTTGTTATATCTCAAAAGAAATATTTAATCATTTTATTTGATAACAATTATCTTTTCTATATATCCGTAGAATATATCCACTGGAACACGATTTGTACGTTTGTCTGTTCATATGTATGTTTATGCGTATTGTGCATGTATGTGTGTGTGTGTCCGTGTGTATGAGAGACGGAGAAAAAAGCAGACGAACAGTAATGTTATAAAAGAAAGGCAGAAATTCAATCTCCATTTATATATAGAATATTTTAAAAAATTCAAATTTACATGTCAAGGGAGACTACTCTAACAACCTTATTTTAGCCTCGAGAGTAATTTCCCCTGACTTTAATTATTTCTTAAATGATTTTTCTTAAAATTTTTCATTTCTTTTCTGCCTTTGTAAATTTTTCTTACGTCTAAACTGAAATATTTCAACAGTTTATCACAACTACATTTTCTATATATCCGTAGTACATCCACTGGAACTATATTTGCCAGACGCACACTTAATTGTAATTGATGAAGAGTACATTTTTTTAATCTACAAACAGAAGAAGGATACACTACTTTTTGTCTTACCTAAAAACTATTTATACCAAATAATCCGCTAAAATTACCATTTCAATAAACGTGGACCTTCAATTCATTTCTGCAACAATGTGGCCTAGAAACAGATTTTGAATAAATATATTTTGAATGTAAATAATTGTCATTTATACAGACTTGTGCACGGTTTACATACGGAAGAGTACGTCGGCAGACACAATAGCGAATTCCACAATAAATCATACGCACACCTAGATACTTCTCATCTCTCTCTCTCTCTCTCTCTCTCTTTATATATATATATATATATATATATATACATATATAATATATATATGTATATGTATGTATATATGTATATACACATATATATATATATATATATATATATATTATATATATATATATATATATATATATATATATATGCATATATATGTATGTATATAAATATATATGTATATCTGTATATATTATATATGTGTGTGTGTATATATATATATATGTATAAGTATATATATATATATATGTATATATATATATATATATATATATATATATATATATATATATATAATATATATATACATATACATACATATATGGTCATGTACATTTACACACATATTTAATTTATATTCATTTATATACGCATGCATAACTATTTGTAGACAATTGTACACATTCACAGTCACACGCACATTCACAATAAGTAAATAATTATATATATATATATATATACATATATATATGTATATATATATATACGTCGGTATACATATCTTATATAAAATATGTTTCTTTGTGTGTGTGTGTTTGTGATCACGCATATATGTATATATGTGCATCCATCTGTTTCTATGCATATATATAAATATGCATACATGCAGACATAGATATATACATCCATAGATATATACATGCATATATGCATACATACAGGCATACATAACATACATACATACTTACATACATACATGCATGCATGTATAACTACATGCATATATACGTACATGCATGCATGCATACATATGTACACGCATACATACATCCATACATCCATACATACATATTTACGTACATACATATACGCACGCATGAACTCACACACCAACATTTGCATTTTTGTGAACGACAGAGAACCATAGTAGTTGAACAATTATGTAACTTTTATTTTGTATTTGAACTGAGATTTTGAAAATTGATCCAGTTTCACAGTTGGTTATCTTTCAGAAGAACTGGAGATTTGCAGAGATTGAATTTCGCGTCGCGAATAATGTTGATGTAATTTATATTTATATACGTTTGTATGAAGAAAAATTAAATGTTGTTGTGTGTCTGTATATACATACATACATACATACCTACATATATACATACATTTATGTATGTATATATGTGTATATGTATACATACATGTATGTATATATGCATGTATATATGTATCTATATATATGTGTGTATATATATGTATATATATATATATATATATATATATATATATAATATATATATATATAAATGTATATATGTATATTGATGTATGTATATATATATACTTCTATATATAATGTTTAGATATATATATATATATATATATATATATTATATATATACATTATATATATTATATATATATATATGTATATATATATATATATATATATGTATACATATATATATATATATATATATATATATATATATAATGTTTATAAAATTCATATATATGTATATATATATATATATCTGCGAGGCACTGATTAGCCGATGAAATATTTACCCTCAAATTGTGCGCATATATTTATACAGCAAGGATGATGATGAAGTTGATGATGATGATGATGATGATGATGATGATGATGATGATGATGATGATGATGACCATGGGGATTGTATTTCCAACTTTGGTATAACAATGCCATACAGATATTATTTACTGTCGTTCTTATATATCACAATCTTTTTCATCCTTGGTTCATCCTATGAATAATGCTGGTTTTAATACTTGTTTCTTTTTATTTTTCAAAACTAAAATAAGTTCTTTTTTAAATCTAAAATTTACTGGCCTTCATTTTCTACAATGCTCTTCGATCAATCTGGTAGTCTTGCAAAATTTACTTCTTCGTGATGAAAAATACAGCTCCAGTTTTGTTCTGAAGTCGTCTACAGGATTCATATTTTTTCCGTCCAAATGATTTTTAAATAGAGTGGTTGTATACTGTCAACTTAACGTGGCAGTCCTGTAAGGGAATTACACCACCGCTGTTTAGCCCTTGGAAGCATCGATGCTTCCTGTCGGCCTTGACACATTTCTTATGTCCTTCTGCGGAATAAATGATAATTAGATGGGGCAATGTCTGGCGAATATAGTAGGAGGGGCACCGTTCCCCAGTCAAACTGTTCCAGCCTTTAGAATGTTATACTCGCTGTATGTGGCCGAACAGTAACTATCCTGACGTAAGAACACATTTTCGTCTTGAAACCAATGGTGATCGTTTTCCGATGGCATACAGGTGTCGATGAATGGTTGAATGACTAAACCCACGCATCTCCAATAGTTTCTCAACAGTTATGATGTGATTTTGTTCCACCATGTTTTGCAGGACGTCCTTGTCGAACTCTACAGATCTTTCGGTACGAGGCTGGTCCATTAGGCTGTAGTTTCCGGCTCAGATGTTCTGGAAACACTGTTGACACAGGCTTACTCTTATTGTCCGATCCCCATATACTGCCTTAATATTCCTCACAACTTTCCGTTGCGTTGTTGCCTTTGTTGAACTCATAAAGCAAAATATGCTGATTATGCTCCTTTGGTACTTCCATTATTGCTTTGTAAAAATAACTGTTAAAATCAAACTGCACTCTTGAAAATTGCATTAAGAATAAGGACAAGGTAAAATTACTAATCGCTTTTATAGCGAGTTGATGCAGGTAGTTTAACCCGTCCCCCTCTGACTTTTAGTTCATGCAATTGAAAAAACCGCATTATTTATGGAATGACCCAATATTACCGTACCGGTAATTTTTCAGCAGTGACCAAGGTTTTCTTTTATGATTATTTGGGATATTATAATTTAATAGATCACATTTTTCTATAATGGTAGGATTTGATTTGAACGAATAGAAACAGCTTCTTGGCCTTCAATGATTTATATAGGGGATATTAGGCTGCTATTTCTATCAAGTTAGTTACCACATATATGCTGTTCCTTCGGCTTGCAATGGTATGACATATGAAGGAATTTTAACTGCTATTTCTACCAGGCCAGATCACTCACTACAGGCTACTTCGTTTGTTTGCAATTATATGTTATATAAGAGAGATTTAACAGCTTCCCTCGCAGTTTCATAGAGTACACAACATAGGCGGAAATATTGTGTTAATGGACCCCAATCGATGAGCTTCGAACAACATTCTCGACTGTTATTTATTTCATCTACCGTTAGAGTGTGACCTACGATGTTTTTGAACAGAAAACGGAAATGTGCTGCTTTGTACGTTATTAAAGATCATAATGTATCTTGTCAATTACTTAGTAGTATTTCATTGAACTGAGACAGTGATGTATTTGAAGATCAGTCGTTTAATAAAATACCTTAGACATCAACTGCATTATGATGTTTAAGGCGCAGGCGTGGCCGTGTGGTAAGAAGCATGCTTCCCAACCATATTGTTCCAAGTTCAGGCCCACTGCGTGACACCTTGGGCAAGTGTCTTCTACAGTAGTCATAGGCCGACCAAAACCTTGTTAGAGGATTTGGTAGACGAAAACTGAAAGAAGCCTGTATATATATATATATATATATATATATATATATATATATATATATAACAAGGACAGACAAACGGATTAAGTCGATTATATTGACGCCAGTGCATAACTGGTACTTAATTTATCGACCCCGAGAGGATGAAAGTCGACCTCGGCGGGATTTGAACACAGAACGTAACGGCAGACGAAATACGGCTACGCATTTCGCCCGGTGTGCTAACGTTTCTGCCAGCTCGTCGCCTTAATTTAAGAATTATTATTGTCGTTGTCAAGATAGAAAGCAGGCAGAATCGTTAGCACATCGGGGGCAAAATGCTTAGCAGCAATTCTTCCGAATCTTTACGGTATAATTTCAAACTCTGGCGAGCTCTACATAACTTCGTTTTGGTACCGGGGTCCATAAATAATGAGTCAAGCACTGGAGTCGAGGTAATCGAATTCCCATTCCTTCAAAGTTTATGTATTTGTGCCAAATTTAGAAAGAATTACTATTATTGCTGCTTGTGTTGTTGTTGTTGTTGTTTTTGTTGTTGTTGTTGTCGTTGTCATTGTTGTTGTTGTTGTTGTTGTTAAGGTGGCGGGCTGGCAAGACCGTTGCTACGCTGGGCTCTGCACGCTTTGACTTCAAATTCTGCTGAGGTCGTCTCTACCTTTCATCTTTTAGGGGGTCGATAAAATAAGTACCAGTTAAACCTTGGGGTCGAAGTAATATACTTACCCCTCCCCCGAAATTACTAGCCTTGAACCAAACATTGCAGCCATTACTGTTGTTAAAGATGGGTTGGCAAGATCTTTGGAGCGTCGGACAAAATGCTTTGGGTTATTTATTCTAGATGTTTACCTTCTGAATTCATATACCACCCAACCGAACTTTGTCTTTCATCTCTTCGGCGCCGATGCTATTTATTCTCCTTTGTCTCTCGGGGGCCAATGATACATAACCCTCTTCCGATAAAATGGCTGGCCTTGTGCCAAAATTAGAAATCATTATTAATATTGTTGTATAATGCAGGATGAATGGTACGCTTGCAGAATCGGTTGAACCTTGGCCAAATATTTTAGCATTCTGTCTTTAAATAACGCAATGGTTGACTTCATTTTCCATTGTTACTGTGGTCGACAAGATATAGTTGATAAGGGTAGAGAGAGCAATGTATTGGTAAATTCAGTAGGACAATCGCTTGCAGTACTTAAGGCATGTTACGTTCAACCATCCAAATCTTTTTCTAGGCATCAATAAAAATAATAATAATATACCAATCATACACTGAAGACGAACACGATCCCCCGATCTCATTCTCCAGAAATGTGTTACATTGTACCTAAATTATCGAGGTTCCTAATGCATATACCTGATTACTTCATAGTATTTGGTTAGATTCATTTTTACCTTCAGAGTTTAAACTCATCTAGGGATGATCGATAAGACGTGGAGCTAGGGAGGGGTGGGACTATCGATCAACCAATCGAAACAAGGAAGCCATGTTTCCATTGTTTATTTCCGGGTCTTTTATTTTCCCTTCAAATTTTGGATAATTTCTGGTGGTTGCAACTCTGACAGAAATTATTTTTTTTTTTTTACAATTTGTGATGAGGGCAGAGTTGAAACTCAGAATGCGTAGAAGCAGGAAAAATACCACATACCATCTCCTCCGATATTCTAACTATTCCGCCAACCCGAACTATTAACCCCGCTTTGGTACTTTTTCATTGGTCCTGAAAGGATGGAAGACAAAGTCGATATCGTGGCACTCCGTCGGTTACGACGACGAGGGTTCCAGTTGATCCAATCAACGGAACAGCCTGTTCGTGAAACTAATGTGTAAGTGGCTGAGTACTCCGCAGACACGTGTACCCTTAACGTAATTCTCGGGGAGATTCAGCGTGATACATTGTGTGACAAGGCTGGCCCTTGAAACAGAAACAGAAACAGAAAGAACGAGTGAGAGAAATTTGTGGTGAAAGAGTACAGCAGGGTTTGCCACTGCCCTCTGCCGGAGCCTCGTGGAACTTTAGGTGTTTTTCCTCAATAAAAACTCACAACGCCGGGTCTGGGAATCGAAACCGCGATCCCACGATTGCGATTCCGTTGACCTAACCACTGGGTCACTTCGCCTTCCCGAAAGTTAGCATATTTGTAATTTAAACTCATTGCACAGAGAGTCGGAATATATAACACGCTACAAATATCCTGCAGTCTAACAACTCTATCAATTCGTCGGATCGATAATTGTTTTTTTTTAAGTAATATTGGCATTATTTAACCACAGGTCACACCAGACTGTGCTGACATCTGATCATATAAGTTTCAATAACGATCTTGTGTTTTTAAGGTGCAACGTTTACGACTTTGGGTGGGCCTATGAAATCTCCTCCATAACAAACTATATAAAAAAATATAAGGTTGTCCCAAAAGTTCGTAGAAAGTCTTGGAAAATAATGGTCTTTATTTTGAGGAATAATTTTTGTTGTTTTTGTTAGTACTTGGCGAGTAAAAATTCAATTTTCGCAAGTGTTTACGAACTTTTGGGACAACCTAATGATAAAATTTATCGTGACACTCCGTCGGTTACGACAACGAGGGTTCCAGTTATTTGAGATAACCTTATTCTAGATACACCTCACTCATCCGTTCTAAGACTGTAGAATGTACTTTACGGGACACGACTTTGTTATATCTTGCAGGTTGAGCGATCAAGCAAAGCTTCGCATCATCCGCTCTGTGCCTCATAAATCAACTTTCACAAGTCTGGTTTGACGGCGTTTGTGTAGTCTTCTGATAATGTACACAATAACTAATATATTTTTCAACGTACCTGAACTAAATATGCTTTCATAAATAATTTGACATTTACAGCTTTGAGCACTTCATTAGCGTATTTATTTGTCATTCATTAAGAGTATTTGCTTTTCTGAGTGTGGTTACTCACCACCTTTCAAATTCGCCAAACAAGCGATGTGTGTGTGTTTGTGTTGGAAGGCGTTATGGTTGTTTCACATTTTTGGTACAATGTCAGTAATTTTAACGGGAATAAACAAGCCGACTACATCAGCGCCGGTTACGTGACTAGTATTTTATTTTACCGAAACCAGAAAGGTGAAGGGCAAAGTTGGCCACAGCAGTATTTGAACTCACAAAGTAAAGAAATGGAAGGAAAGATGCTAAATATTCTGTCCGACAAGCTAACGATTCTGCCAGCTCGTCGCCTATTTTTCTATGATAATAATAATAATAATAATAATAATAATAATAACAACAATAATAATAATAATAATAATAATAATATAATAATAATAATAATAATAATAATAATATTTCTTTCTACTTTTGGCACAAGGCTTGAAATTTGGAGTGAGAGATTTAGTCAATTTCCCACATTAACGACAAATTCCTTCATACGTTTATATCAAGAGGAATGGAAGAACGACACGATACTAGTTTAACACACACACACTCACACACACACACACACACACACACACACATGCATATACATTCTACCTTTCGAAAACAACTTTTTAAATAAATTTATGCACACATATATCTACATAAATATTCTGCATTCGGAAGTGAGCTTTTAAAAATAAATATATTTAAAATATCGATTTCCACATCAATAACTTTAACAAGAAAGCACCTATCTATAGGGTTTAGGAAATTGCTAAACATAGTAGCCAATTCCCCAACAACAAACATCCTACTGTCTCAGAAAAATATAAGAACTGTAATATAAATGATTGCTTAGATAAGTCAGATGTGATGAGTGGATATTCCTCTAAAACGACAAGTTTTTATTGTATCAAAACAATACATGTACACTCAGTTTTCACACACGCACTGACACACACAAGCTCACACATATACAAAGAAGCGCGCACATGCATATCTGTATATCTATATATAAAATATGCATGTATATACATATATATACATACACATATATAACATATATGAGTATATATATATATATAATATATATATATATATAATATATATATACATAAAACACTTAGAAGTATATGTATGTATGCATGTATGTATATATATGTTCATATAATCATATATATGTGTGTGTGTGTGTGTTTGTGCATGTGCGTTCATACATATTATATATATATAAGTATGTATATATTATATATATATGTATATATATGTATATATATATATATATATATATATTATATATATATATATAATATATATATATATATGGATTAGACATGGCGAGACTAATAATCTGGTGTAGCACTCAATATACGCATGTTTCCGAACAAAGTGCTAGATGAGTATAAGAAAACGTGGTGACACAGGAAAAACAATGGTTATGTTCTGAAATTCATTAGATTACACCCGTCTCTGCCATAAGATGCAGTGGATTCCTAGTTGAGCGGATGAATAACATCCCAGAGCTTCATCGGTGCCTCGAATAGATATGCGTATATATATATATATATACATATATATGCATGTATAAGTGTGTGTAAGATGTATAAATATATGAGTGTGTGTGTGTGTTTGTGTTACGTTTGTGTGAATACCAAGACAGCGACAACACCGACACCAGTTTTTAAAACTCAACTCTTACATACTTATACAATACATATGCACATATAGATATACAAGCAGACAGGAATACACACTCACACACACATACAAACACACGCACATATATATATATATATATATATAATATATATATATATATATATATAATATATATATATATATATACATATACATATATGTAATATAAATAAATATATATATATACGTATATATACATACATTCATACATACATACATACATACATACATACATACATACATATATATGTGTTTGTGTGTGTGTGTGTGTGTGTGTGTATGTGTGTGTGTGTAATTTGAGTACAGGACATCCCAAAGAATAGACAACATGAAATACGAGAACAAATGAATTCAAACGGAAACAACAAGCGAAACAAATGAAAAAACACAAGTAACATATAAAGAACGGCCCTACTTATCCACAAACACACAGACCAAACACACACACACATATGTATATATATATATATATATATATATATTATATATATATATATATATATATATATATATATATATATATATATATACATATACGAGGGGTATATGAATAGTCTTGAGCCTCAAACAAAATAAAATGGTAAAAGACTTCAAGACTTCAAGACTTAAGACTATGTGTATATGCTAGAATGTTTTTTTCAGACGAATTGTCGACAAATTTCTTTTCCCGTTGGCTGAACCAAACTCTGCCTTTATATTATGTTATACGATGTTATATATATTATACCATATTATATTGTATGCATTATAACAATATACAGTCATGTTTTCATATATGTGTATATAAACACACACATCCATATATATATATTCATATATGTGTATATATATATATATATTATATAATATATATATATATATATATATATATGTTCATATATACACATATATATGTATTCATATATATTCTGCCTTTTGAAATGAACTTTTTGAATAAATATATTTAAAGTGTCGATTTTCACATCATGAATACAACACAACTGCTATGACACCACGACACATAACGAAATGCTATGGCCCATGCTGCAGCACCATACTGTCATTCACCGCTTGTTACACACCACCATAACTACTACCACACACACACATGCACACACGCACACACACGCACACCACAATCCCATCCACCACTCAGTACCATTCCGACACTAAACGCTGCTGCTACTACTATTACTACTACTACTACTACTTACTACTACTACTACTACTACTACTACTACTACTACTACTACTACTACCACTACTACTACTACTACTATTTCACGAAACAAAACTCCGACGTACTACAACCACAGTCCTCCGCCGTACGTTACCACCACTAGACCTTACCCCACTCTACAAAGCACTATCCGAGCCAATAAGGGAGCCTTTTTTGTGTAGCCACTGGATCCGTTAGAATTAACAGCCAAGTCTCCCTCATAAATATCCTTTAGCTTAGCGGAAAAAGTCGTGATGGCCACGGCTGAAATACCTTTGATCATAGGTGTTTTTTTTAACTACGCGACCGCCACCACTGCACACACACACATCAACCCGTCTTTACACACGGCCACGCACTAGTGCACAATGCTGTCATAGAAAAGCTATCATCACGGAAGCGTAACTACAGGACTTCAGTTAAGTCAACATTACAGCACACAACCACTACACACACTACTACCACAACAGCACCTGCTGCCATCACAACCACAACAAACTACAACCACCACACCACTACAATTACCGCTATATCCCACGTCATAACCACTATTAACACAATCACCACTACACTCAGTACTACAACATTTACTGCAATCACGCTACAATCAGCAATACAGTCACTAAACCACAACTACATCCACCACTACAACAATTACTACCACCACCGATAACGTCACAACCACTATCATCGCCACCACTACCAAAACCACAACCACCACAACCACAATCAACACAACCACAACCCCTACAAACCCAACCACCACAAACACAATAACCACCGCAAAGTCCACCACCCATACAACCACACTACGACAACAACCGCTAAACTACCACAAGACAACTACCATCAAATCCACCACTACATAACCATACTACGACTAACACTACAATTTATAGTGCAACACTAACCCAGACCACCATTTAACAATACTGCCACCAACACTGCAATCAATACAACTACCGCGCCACAACCGCAAGCAATAGAACCAATACTACAACCAACACATCGACTACCACCAAATCTACAACCCTATAGCCACCACACGAGAACAACAGCAACAACAACAACAACAACAACAACTTCTACTACTACTACTACTACTACTACTACTACTACTACTATACTACTACTACTACTACTACTACTACTAGTGTTGCTGCTATTACAATCAGCACATCAGAATCCCCACTAAAATACCACTGCAACAACTACAACTACGACTACAACTACCAGATTTAAACAACCGCTCCAATAACCACAACAATCACTACCAACACCACCGCAACAACAAGTACTACTACTACTACTACTACTACTACTACAGGTACCACTGCACCTACAATAACCGACACATGACAGTTTATTTTTGTAAAAAAAAAAAAGAATTTGTGAAAATATTGAAAATAAAAGACAATCGATATCTTCGTTGATTTTGTTGTTATTGTAAATTCCAGTAGAATTGCTGTTGTGATGATGATGATGATGATGATGATGATGATGATGATGATGATGATGATGATGATGATGGTGATGGTGATGGTGATGATGATGATGATGGTGGTGATGGTGGTGGTGATGAGGATGATGATGATGGTGATGATGATGGTGATGATGATGATGATGATGATGATGACTACGACGATGGTGGTGGTGGTGGTGGTGGTGGTAGTGGTGGTGTGATGCAGGGATGCTACTAATGGGTTTTTCCACCCAGATCTGTTTTTTGGGGGTTGGGATGATGGGTTTATGGGTTTTAATTTCCAAATTTACAATAAATCTGGGTGTTTAAGTTTATAAAAATCGAATGTCACTTCAATCATCGCCTGAGGTTTGAAACCTCCATCTCAGAATTACTGGTCGTACTTTCACCCGCGCCAATTCAGTTTGCGGCGGGAAGAACTTCTTTGTCCTGTCAACTGAAGCAATGATTGATGAGCTTTTAATGACCATCTAGGTGAAATTAAGTTCAGATGAACCGGGTCTAATCTGAATATTTAGCTAAGGTTTGTCCATCTTTCTAGCGACTGCAGTCTGTTATAAATACGACCAACCAACCAGCCAGCCAAAGGAGCCATTTCCCTGCTTGCGATTGTGACAGCCTTTTGCAGAGGGTTTTCTCCCCCAATCATTTACTTCTCACTGACATTCATCTTTCTCACACTTGATTAATCTATCTAATTGTCATGCCTACCATATTTACAGATTACCATAAATATCACATCTGTCACACATCCTTTCCTCAGTAGTAATTTCACAAGGCTAAGTTAGATTGTCGACAAATGCATACAGTTAGAATTATATGTTGATTTCCATCGATCCGACGTGGTTGCTTTATAATTGCAAAAGTAACCGAAATAAATCATGTTTGAATCATCGTCTTTGAATTACACACTTTTCAACAAGAAGACATACAATACAAGAATCATCATCAGTTACATCCGATAACTTGATTATCGTCAGATTTTTGGGGCCTCTTCGTTACAAGTTAGTTTTGGCTGCAAACTTATCTTTTAAAGAGAATTCGGTGTCATACACTTTTTATGCAATCTGTACCAAAGTTGCGCTTCTAATACTTCGTAAACTTTCTATATATCATCCATAATCATTTCACGTTATGAATTTGTTGTGTGGACGCCCCCAGACGATGAAGTAGACTAGCCCAATAAGTAGATATAGAGGGAGAAGTCTAGACGTCAGAGTGGAAGCACTCCGTCGGTTACGACGACGAGGGTCCCGGTTGATACGAATCAACGGAACAGCCTGCTCGTGAAATTAACGTGTATATGGCTGAGCACTCCACAGACACGTGTACCCTTAACGTAGTTCTCGGGGATATTCAGCGTGACACAGAGAGTGACAAGGCCGGCCCTTTGAAATACAAGGTACAACAGAAACAGGAAGTAAGAGTGAGAGAAAGTTGTGGTGAGAGAGTACAGCAGGGATCACCACCATCCCCTGCCGGAGCCTCGTGGAGCTTTAGGTGTTTTCGCTCAATAAACACTCACAAAGCCTGGTCTTCAAACTTTCTAGCAATTGCACCAGGAAAAACACTCGATGAACTAAACGATGAGTGGAGATTATTTCGACAATATAAAGATTACTGTTTCATCAAAATGTATCCCTGAATTCTGGTATTCTATACGCAATCTTAAAGACGGGCTTGACTACTCTAAATTTTAGAGGCTGTCACAATTCACGACAAATTAAACGGTGTTACCTCATTCATCAGCGTGCGTGGAGTGCACAAAGACAAAGTTTCCTAATAGGTCTACTCGCTAAACAAGTAATTACAAGAAAGGGAGCGTCACACATTTCTTGAAATTGGTAATTAGCTGCCATATGATATAAAGTAAGTATCAAATTCTGTATTCATTTTGTCATATTTTACCATCAAATTACTAATTATATACCTATTTTCTAACATCTGGGTTTATAAAATAGAATCTGGATTTTTTGCAGAAAGTTATCTGGGTGTTTAATTTGATGAGTGGCAACCCTGGTCTAATGGTGTTTCTGGTAGTTTGGGACCTCCAAGACTCTGACAGCTACGGATTTAAGAAATACTTGACGCAAGATACGTGTGAAACCTGAACAAACAAGCAAAGCCACTTTCACCGCCTCCGGACTTCCTCATGTACCGAAAACCACTAGAAACCACATCCTAGGGACCATGACTTCCGTACGAGAACACATGAAACTGCCTCTTTTAAAGCCCCGTCACAAGAGTTTGAGGTTTCAATGGGCCCAAAAGTACAGGAGTTGCGTTCTTGGTCTATTTTGGAGATGAGGATCATCAACGTTTATGACATCACCAACAGAGGGAGGAGTCATGCTGTGGGCTGGTATCATTGGAGAGAAACTTGTTGGCCCTGTCAGGGTGCCTGAAAAGGTTAACGTGAGCGCAACCACCTACTGCAATCTTCTCAACGGCACCATTGAAATTAGGCATCGTTTGCTAGACCAATTGGTTTTCAGAGTTCGCTCAATATTCTTTTAGCCATTGCTATCCGTCTGTTTTTAACCCAATCCAATGGCTTACTTTTTCCACTGTAATCTGGATACCACTTATAGTGGTATTTGCTTCACGACGAGTTAGGCCTAATGATAACAACAGTTGCCTTACAATGTGTCCAACGAATCTTATATATCTATATATATAAGACTTACCTTGTGTGTCTGTGTGTGTCTGTGTGTTTAACTTCCTGGCACCTCTCCTCCTAGCCAACAAATCGTAGAACCACCAAAAATGAGTCACTTAAAGTTTAGGCAAATGAAAATTGAACTGCGCTATTTCTGTTCCGAAATTCATCTCGCAAGTGCAAAAATCGATAATGTGTTTGTTTAGGCCTTATCCCATGCATTGAATAGTGAACTTTACTCAGTCAGCTGTTTGACGTGAACTGTATTCACCACGCGTGCAAGCATGCGTAAATTGCATGAAAAATAAAAAATCAAGATATAAAAACGAATCGCCGTAAACATTGTAGAAATTCGGCAAAGAAATGAATATTTGGGATGTAGCCTGAAGGGTTTTTTCGTATTAATCGTGAACACATACAAATTGTTTTCATAACATTTTTAACGCTTTGAATTAAATGTGACCATTTTGCGTTGAGTCTGCAGTTTGAATCACTTTAACCAAACTTTAGCTGACCGGATTTTTGATCATCACGATACATCGCCAGCGACTCCCTGAAACTCTCCCCTGAAATCCCCGTTGAGAAATCCATATATATAAAACTCAACTTGTGTGTCTGTGTGTGTCTCTGTGTGTGTGTCTGTGTGTTTAACTTTTGGATCTACCAAGTTTCATTATTAAGGATGGAAAGTAGTGTGTAGCAAATCTATATATATAAAGCTGAAGTTGTCTGTGTGTGGCAGGTTTGGTAGCCTTCAACTAACACTATCTCCTTCGAGACCTTGCAGCGCAAGTTGACCAAAATTGAAAGTATGATAGAAGAAGGCTAGCTCTTCATTCTGTAGAAGATAAAATTCAAATCGGACCATGTCAACACCAAGAATTATTTACATCAAAAAGGTGCTTTTTTTATGAAAATCCCTATTTTTTACGATTTTTGACTGCTGTGTCACCATTTTTCGGTGTATTTCAACTGGAAAAATGTTCACTTGAAGAGAATAACAAGTTGCATAATGCAAAATTTTTACTTTTCAAAAATTCCAATTCTAAAGGGTCGAAACAAACCCAAGCAACACCGGATGATACTGCTAGTATGTGTGTATATATATATATATATATAGTTAGAATTTACAAAAAAAGCAAAAGACGAAGACATGTATATAAACAACAATCTGGTGTAATAGTTTAACGCTCGGAAAGGTGAGAAAGTCTTTTACGTTTCGAGCCTACGCTCTTCATCAGAAAATAAACACAGAAAATAAACAGAGAGAGAATAAAAAAAGATAATAAAAAAAGCTTTAGTGACTTGCGGTCAATCGCAGTCTTTTATTCTTTCATTCATTTCAGACATTTGACTGCGGCCATGCTGGATCACCGCCTTTAGTCGAAAAAATCAACCCCGGGACTTATTCTTTGTAAGCTTAGTACTTATTCTATCGCGGAGTCTTTTGCCGAACCGCCAGTTAACAAGCAAGTAAAAACACCAACATCAGTTGTCAAGCGATGGTGGGAGGACAACCACAGACACATAAACATACATAGGTAATGGGACTGAACCCGGAGCCACGTAGTTGGTAAGCAAGCTACTTACCACATAGCCACTCCTATACATATAAATATTATAAACACATATATGTTTTTATATATACATATATCATTTATCTTTCTGTGATTATAATATATACATACATACATACATACATACATACATACATACATACATACATACATACATACCGTGCAATAAGATATTACAATGATATATTAATATATAATGATATATAAAATACATTATTATATATGTGGTTACAGCAGTTAAGAACCAAAAAGGTAAAATTAACAAATGCCCCGAAATGGCGCATATTCTTTCTTAATGACACAATAACTATGATAGAAACCGGTATGCAGAGCTTTCAGTTCGTAACACTTACACTTGCAGGATGTTTGCAAAGCAAAAAAAAAAAAAAAAGAAATCAGAATCCCGCTGCGGAATGACGTCCCGTCCCGGAAGGTATATATACAATACGAAAACCAGCCAAGTGTCTTTATGTGTATCGGAAAAGATACTTTTTTGTAGTTATAGCATGTCTTAGGTATATATAATTTCCCTCTCTCATCAACGTTAGATGCTTATTTATAGTCTTATTGGAACTTTTCTAGCGGCTTTTCTCGTTCTCTCGGCAATGTTGGAAGCTTATGCGGTACGTCTAACCATTACCGCCCCTGACAGCTACACCTGAAATCTTCCTTTGTTCCTTTGATACACAGTAATCCT
>NC_043013.1:6942888-6955388 GCF_006345805.1 Octopus sinensis
TGTGTGCGTGTGTGTGTGTGCGTGTACGTGTGTGTGTGTGTGTGCGTGTGTGTGTGCGTGTGCGTGTGTGTGTATATACAGAGAGAGAGAGAGAGTTCGAATATTCAAAAAACAAAAGACGAAGACTATCAAGGAAACAACAAGCAGGTGTATTAGTTTGATGCTCAGAAAGTGTAGAAATGTCTTTGACGTTTCGAGCCAACGCTCTTCGACAGAAAAGGAATGATAGATAAAAATGGAGAGCTTGTTCTCGATGGAACGCGAAGTGGGTGCTCACTGTAGCACCAGAGGCGTGTACTATGTATACAGTAAATGTGAAAATACTCAGTAAACCAAGGTATGTAGATAAAGGAGGAGAATTGCAGAGTGTGTAATAACAGCAGAGAGACCAGAAATGGTTTGTTGATTGTGCTGGCATCACTCAAATGATGATAATGCTTCGTGTACAAATGAATAGCAAGAATCGAAATGATAACTGTATTCTTAATATGTTCTGGTATATTTGAATATTGAATATGCTAATCGCTTACTATTTGGTAATTATGATACTTTTTCTACAATTGAAGATAATTTTAATGAATAAATAATTTATGCATTGTGGTATTTGATAGTTGTCTTTTGTCTACTTTGTTCATATAAATGTCAGTACTAGGCACAGGTGGTTTCCAGCAGCAACAACAACAACGACAGCAGTAACAGAAACGTAAGAATAAATAAATGAAAATATGTCGGTGGAACAGGTTACTCCTTCAAGACCAGAATTAGAAGCCACAAGTCACTGCTTACAATCTCAATGTTGTGAGGAATGATACCTTATTGTGAGGAATGGACTGAACCGAGAGAATATATATGGTTCGTACAAGTTCGTGTTATTTCACAGTGAAGTTGGAAAGTGTCGGCTGGTTTGTTCATTTGGAATATTGATTGTTGGTTCGTGACAGATTGTTGGATTGTTACGTTCTTATCGCTGCTGCATAGTTATCTTGTTATTGTATCACACTGGTACCGTGTATCGTAGGCCATTATCCCAATAGTGGTGCTACTACTATATTGGATACAAACTACGTTACAGCATCTGGCAACGATGTGTTCGCAGCTCACCTAGGCTGTATTTCATCTGCAAACCAAGCATTAACCTGTTTTCAATCCATTCTTTCAAGATTGTCAGCCTTATGAAATTCCTTCCTTGTCCATGTTTTTCTTCCGGCAGCGATCGACATGATACTATTTAAGATCAACTGTGTCAATCTTACCAGTTTTGTGTAGCCTGCAAAGACCATAGGCACAGCTCTTGCCTTTCGTCTCGGAAAAAATTCAAAAGCCCCTTCGATCAGCTAAATTGTTCAAATAAAACAGAAAAAAAAACTAAAAGAAAAGCAGTATCTGCTATTCCTATGAATTAATAAGCTGTATACTATATCAAACTGAGCCAACATCATCATTTCTCTCTAGAATGGCAACCTCTACAAGGAATCCCTTTTTCTTCGGGCATTAATTTACACAAGTTTAAAAAAGCATCGTCGACATTCACATTAACAGTTTGGGAAGCCTGCAGATGTTCTCTGAACACCATTTTTTCTCTTGCTCAAACTAAATAATAGTACTAATAAGAATTTCTAACAAAGACACAAAGCAAGAAATTTTATTGGAGGACACAATTAGTCAAATATACTGATCCAGTACTTACTTATCAAGTGTTTTATTTTGTTGCCCTCAGAAACATAGAAATATGACGTAAAGCGTGCTGACTAAGCCTTCCATGATTTAATTTCTGATAGGTAATCTCTTTCAATTAATCTTTTGTGCAACTTTAGCATACAGTATACGTGGCCATTTACACTTTAGCATGCTATCTTATCCTAGTTCTAAACCATAGCTGTAACCCTAATCTAACCCATAACGAGGCATGTATACGATGTAAACAAAAAGAAAAACAATAGAAACGGATAAAGATTAAATCAGTTTTAATGCGGAATATTAAACTTTGAAATGCACTGTAAGATTTCATGGCAGTATATACACAGTTCGAGCAGAGGTGCATATAACAAAAATAATTAAGCAGGCGTAGCACATAGAAAATCAGAGATACATTGAAAAATAATACAGAGCAGAGATTAAATCAGTTTTAATGCCTGATATTAAACTTTGAAATGCACTGTAAGATTACATGGCTGTACATACACAGTTCGAGTAGAGGTGTATATAACAAAAATAACCAGGCAGGTGTAGCACATACAAATGAACGCAGGCAGGTAAACAAATGTTGGTGAAAATAAATCTCGAACTTAACGCAGGTAAGTAAACAAATATAAAATAGAACAGAGTGGTGAAAATAATTATAGACAGTAAGTAAAAATATACAAAAACACAACAGCTATAAAGGATAGCTGATAATATAGTGGGTTAACAATTTCTTGGACGGAGGAGGGCAGCAAAGTTCCTGTCAAATTCGAAACAAGCTTCTTTCATAACTTAAATGTGTTAACCGTTACAGTTAAGTAACTTTCTGATGTCATTGATAATGGTTTCAAATTTTGGGCCAGCCAATTTTGAGGGGACGAGGAAGTCGATTAGATCGACCCCAGTGCTTAACAGGCACTTATTTTATCGACCCGAAAGATGAAGGGCAAAGTTGACTTCGATGGCATTTGAACTCAGAGCGTAAAGCAGGTTGAAATGCTGCTAAGCATTTTGCGCGGTGGGTTAACGATTCAGCCAGCTCGTCGCATTGGGAATCATAAATAATCCTTTCTACTAAAGACACAAGGCCTGAAATTTGGGGGGGGGGACTAATCGATTACATCGACCCCAGTATTTGACTGATACTTAATTTATCGACCCCGAGAGGGTGAAAGGCAAAGTCGACCTCGACGAAATTTAAACTCAGAACGTAAAGATGGACAAATTATCTATTTCTTTATTGCCCACAAGGGGCTAAACATAGAGGGGACAAACAAGGACAGACATAGGTATTAAGTCGATTACATCGACCCCAGTGCGTAACTGGTACTTAATTTATCGACCCCGAAAGGATGAAAGGCAAAGTGGACCTCGGCGGAATTTGAACTCACAACGTAACGGCAGACAAAATACCTATTTCTTTATTACCCACAAGGGGCTAAACACACCCAGTGCTTTCTATGATTGTATTGATTTCAAGTGATTTCAAGTTAATCCTTTTGCTTTCTTACAACAATGAACACAAGAACAGCAACAAGAATTGCAAGGACACATATGACAGCGATTAGAACTCCAAGTGCCACTCGTACTGTTGGGTTGGTTATAGCTGTAAAGATAAAGAAAAACAATATGGAGTTTATATACAAACAGCAAATTATTCAAATATTTCATGCATGTTTTATTTCAATAATATATTTCTTTGCAAGACCCGAATTCGAACTTCACATTCTCTATATTGAAAGTAGTTCACGAACCTCACGCCTGAGGAATAAAAGCAAGCAAGGAAGGAGTTATCTATGTGGTTGCTCTATTTTCTGAAATAATAACTGAATCTCCTTTGAATCACTTCCTGCTCTGTTGAAAAGTTGGGGGACATCTTAAATAATTATTTTTTGGAAATAATTGGGGAAAGGCGACTATTTTGGGGGACAAGGACGATTCGATTACATCGACCCCCAATGCGTAACTGGTAATTTTCATCGACCCTGAAAGGATGAAAGGCAAAGTCGGAATTTGAACTCAGAACGTAGCGGCAGACGTAATACCTATTTTTTTACCACCCACAAGGGGCTAAAAATAGAAGGAACAAACAAGGACAGACAAACGGATTAAGTCGATTATATCGACACCAGTGCGTAACTGGTACTTTATTTATCGACCACGAAAGGATGAAAGGTAAAGTCGACCTCGGCGGAATTTGAACTCAGAACGTAGCAGCAGACGAAATACCGCTAAACATTTCGCCCGGCGTGTTAACGTTTCTGCCAGCTCGCCGCCTTCAGGCCACCTTGAATAATATTATATCTGATATACCTGATAATGTTATATTTGATATACAGCTATATCTGAAGAAGGTACGATCGTGAATTAAAAATTATCCACTTCCAGAACCTTCTATGATCTAATTTACATTTCTCTTTATTTGTTTTTGTGAAACAATCCTTCGCCATTGGCTCATATCATTCAGTCACGTAGTTTGCAAGGAACCAGGGGCGGTATACATACATATATATATACATATATATATATATATATATATATATATATATATATATATATAATATATACACATATATATAGATATGTGTGTGTGTGTGGTGTGTGTGTTGTGTGTGTGTGTGTGTGTGTGTGTGTATGAGTGAGTGTTTGTGTGACACATTGGGAAAGTATTCTGAAACGCACAAAGTGTTGTGAAGGGATTGGATGTGTGTATGTGTGTGTGTGGGGGTGGTGGCTATGTCTGTACACCCCAACACTTGACCGTGGTTTTTTGGTGTATTTACGGCTCCGTAACTTAGCCGTTTGGCAAAAGATGCAAATAGAATAAGCACTGGGAAGACTTCTTCAAGGCGGTGCTCCAGCAAGGCCGCGGTCTAATAGCTCTCAATCTCTCACTTTCACTCTCTCTCTCTCTTTCTCTTTCTCTGTCTGTCTCTCTGTCTCTCTCTATCTCTCTCTGTCTCTCTCTGTCTCTCTCTCTCTTTCCCTCTTTCCCTCTCTCTCTCTCTCTCTCTCTGTTTCCATCTCTCTCTCTCTCTCGCAGTGTTTCTATCTCTCGTACTTTTTAGAAACACAAATCATACTACGGTGCTTCTCGTTCCCATGAAAAGCACAACCCTTGCCCCATATTCAATCTCATAACTATTCATGTATGGTAAATATTTTTTTTTAATCACCAGATAATCTGTGATAAACATACATAGAATAAGAGATGAAATTAGAGAGAAAAGATAAAAGAATAAGCGTAAAACATACCAGCGTGTTCATTTTCTAATCTTTGTCTCTCTATATATTCAGCACTTGAGTGCGTGTGGTCATCCATTTCTTTATCATTATCTTTCTGTTTTTGATTCTCTTTATGTTCACCACTTTTGTCCTTGTGGTCATCCTTTTCAGTATCTTCTTTCAGGTTATAAATCGCCTTCCCGAAACCACGACACTGTGGGAAATTGTCCGGCACTTTTGGCAACTGCGCGAAAGATTCGTTAAGAACAAGAGCCATTCCATCCATACTGTGTAATTCAATATGGCAGTGCACAAACCACATTCCAGGATTATCGGCCCGTATTCTCACTACAGCGTATCCACCTGTAGGGACCATAATTGTATCCTTTCGAGGGGCGTTTCGTAAATTCATTCCGGGAATGTTGTCTCCCTCCCAATTGCCGTTTGACCAAGCTGCATCATTACAATAGTTCATTTTCGGATCACCTCTGCAATCAATATCTTTAGTATCATGTATAATTTCTCCCGCTGTTTCATTGTATTTCGCAAAACCCAATTTAACTACATAAAATGAATGTCCGTGCATGTGTACGGGGTGGGAGAATCCTTTGCCTTTTCCCAAGTTTGTCATTACAATCTGGACAGTATTATCGGGTATCGGATTTAAGGAATGAGTACAATGGCACACTTTATCAACGCCACATTTGGTACTATCGCACCGAGTTTTTACTTCGTTCGGTTGTGTTAAAAGGTTTACACCGGGTTCCTTGAACGCCCGTCCATTTACTGATGAAGGTGTGTGCCCAGGTTCACCAGGAAATGCAAAATTCAAAAAATGTTCCTCAAACTTTCCAGGCCGGAAAGGCGGTACAACATCTTGATAATTAGACTCTAAGTCACCAAAGTTTAAACATGGTTTATCACTTTTATAGGGATCATAACGAAAGGGACAGTTGAGTAAAGTGCAGTTCTTTTGTTGAATGCAGTCAGAAACTGTGGAGTTAGGTTCTTCGACCGGTGCACCCTTATATCGAAGAATTGCTTCAAATGTACTATTTCTGTTTATTTCCAGCGTCTTTCCACGGATCCAGTAATTCCCGACAGAGTTATTTGCATGTATTGTGAAGTCAAATCTCTCACCCGGGTTGATGATAAAGTAATCGACAGGTGTTGGTTTTAGTTCATAGCCATCAGAGGCAACGATCACCATCTGGTGACCATCAACAGATACTTCAAATGGGTACAGAGCCCCTGCAGCGATCACTCTAAAACGATAATGTTTACCTGTTTCTACTTCAAAGACAGTCAGCGGGGCCCCATTGTGATTCCCTGATTCATCGTAATAGCGGCCTCGACCATTCACAAGACCAGAATGGAACTTAAAAAGACTAAAAAGCGCTCCGTCAGCGGATCTAGAATTTGTAACTTTTTTACCATTCAAATAAACTCCGTAAATCATTTTTATAAAAGTCATGTCGGAATCCCACTCATGATTGTAATCTGAAACTAACATTATATGTTCTTCCATTTTAGGCTTTGTCTTTTCGTGTAGTATTAAAGCACCAAATTCTCCCATAGTACGCTGTGACCCAGTGTGAGAATGGTACCAGTAAGTTCCAGTTTGTGTAGCATTAAATTCATACCTGAATGATTGACCTGGTTGAATAGGGCATTGTGTAATCCAAGCTACGCCATCCATGTGTGATGTTCCCCTTTGATGCAAGCCGTGCCAATGTATTGTCGTACTTTCTGAATATAAATGGTTTTCTACTTCAATGATGACTCTTTGTCCTTTATAAACTTCTATTGTTGGTCCTGGAACTGTACCATTAACTGCAATCACCTTCATTGGCTGAGAGTAACCATCCATAGTAATAACTTCATCAGTTGGTATCGGTTGAGCAGTTGTTAAATTAGTGGCGTCATATCTGTAGAGTTTTGCATCGTAGGATTTTACCAAGGTACGATTAACTAACATAGTTAATTTATACGCAATTATCAGCTTAAACTCACACACGTCGTCTTCCATACGACATGTACGGGAATAAACTAACGGTGAGAATAGGCCCAGGAGGAATACAATTGCGTTGGAGTGAATCATAGTTGAACCACTGTGCGCAGATATCTGGAATCACAAAATATGAATATGAGAAACAACGAAATCACCAAGGACGATGTGACAATTAAATCATGAAATATTTCTATGTTTTAAAGACGAAAGAATACCAACATATTAAAGAGAAGGAATGAAAGTAAACCCTCTGTGACAGGTGGACGACAGGGAGATCGATATTGTTTTGTTAGTAGGACATTTCTGCGCCGGAACAAACTTTGATTAGGAATTTTTGCGAGTATAACAGTTACTGGCTACAGTCACTTTTTTCTCTGTCTTTAACTTACAAGACGACCCTTTTCAACATTTGGTGGCACAGTATCATAAGTAAGAAGTAAAGAATATTTCAAGCATGCCTGTCAGACCAGAAATACCGGTGAAGTAAATGAAAATACAGGAGGATCCAGTAAGTGTGACTGCGTGATACAGTGTGCTCCAGATGATACTAGTATATCCTCTAACATGGACAATTGAGATTGATTACATAATATGGTTCTCATTCGGTTTATAGAACAAGCTATGGTTACGTAACAGAATATTTTTTGTAGACGACAAGACATTGGTAGGTTAGAGATGCATCGGTGTGGCCGTGCGGTGATTGTACATGGAACCAAATTTGATGCATTCATCAAAGACATTTACTAATTAGAAAACTAGTAAATAAAGTTAATAGCCTTCTAAATCTATAGTATTAGATGGTTAAAAGACATTTCCTTTCACATGAAGCATAAATCAGTGCTAGTTATTTCACAAAAGAAAGCGTCATCTAACCTCTATGAACGTACTCGATCTGCTAGAAACAAAAGCTGAATCTAATCTTAGTATTGCTCGATAAAGATCGTAGAAGGTATAATATTTCATGTAAAATGTAGATGAAACAGTTCTTGGCCTTAGATACTAAAAATGATAGTGTGGCCATACATATGATATCGTCGATATATTTGGAAACGATTATATTTGAATGTCCTAGAGTAATAATGGTGGGCGGGATCTGGCAGGTCTAAACAATAGCAACAACACCTCCGTCAACGAAGTTAATCATAAAAATTCCATATTCATTCTCCGTGAAATATTGGACTCTGCTCACATATCTAGGTATTCCGTCTTAACATTCTGAGATCAAATTTCATTCAGACCGACTACTTTTTATCATTTAGGGGTCGATGAAATAAATACCAGTCAAGTACTGGAGTCGATGTTAGCGACTCTCCCCTTCCCAAAAAATTTCAGTAGAAATGATTATACAAATATTTATAGTCACCATGATAGATCGTTAGCCACCACACACATTTTTTCTCTCCTTGTTTCTCTCCTTGTTTTTTCTGTGTCCCTTTCTGTAGAGGAGCGTAGGCTCGAAACGTAAAAGACTTTTTCTATTCCTGAGCGTTATTCTAATACATGTTTGTTTTGTACACCACCTATCTTCGTCTTTTGTTTTTTTCTTAAACTCTTCCTATATATATATATATACATATATATATATATATATATATATATATATTATATATATATATATTATATATATATATATTGTGTGTGTGTGTGTGTGTGTATGTATGTATGTATGTATACCTCAAAGCAAGACCGCAAAACAACGCTTACTGAAAGACAAATCCACCCTCACTTATAGATGAGGGAATTAAATGTGCCAAAAAATAGACATAAAAACACTAAGAACAACAAAATATAACACCACACCTCATCTCAAAACACTACTATTTATATCAACACATAACCCCAGAAACAGTAAGGCATTCAACACTATTGTGCAAAATCTTCCTTTACTAACTAGGGTTCCTAAAATGAACTACATCCTGAAATCGCACAAACTCATCAAATGCAAAAAGCAACACAAATCGCTAGTGACTACTAACAAATGTGAAGCTTTACAAAACAACCACGAAACCGATGGTTAAAAAAATGTGTACGCCCATACTGTGGAAACTGCCCCAACTTACTTGAAGGCTCGGATTTCCTTTTCAAACAAGGACAGCGGTTCACAATTAAAACTAGTTTCACTTGTGCCTCTGAGAACCTAATTTATGTAATAACCTGTTCGTGTTGCGGACACAACTATATTGGACAGACGAGTATGACCTTGAGAAGGATAACTACTCTACATAAAGTGCAAATCCGTTTCCCACAATACAGGTAAATTCCTCTCAGTGAACATATAGAAAAATGTGCAGATAACATCAAACCGAATTTCACAGTCTTCCCCTTCTACCAGTGCAAAGACGCAATCTCTCCACAAGAACTTTTAAATAAAGAAACTTTTTTCATTGAAAAATACAGAACACGTCTTAATATGCACGCATAACAAACTTTTATCTTTTTACATATTTCAGTTCACGATTACATCACTGTACATCACTAAACAAGTTTTTCGAAACCTTTTTTTTTTGTGTGTGTGTACATATATATCCTCCCTTACCGAAAGCTGAACAGTTATCTCCCTTGCCCACAATGACAACAATAATAACGGTAACAATTACCTTCCTTTATTTTTCTACTTGTGAAGTCATTCACTCGTTAATATCACACACAACATGGACAAAAATTACTTCGTAAGAAAATATATATTCAAATAAGTAAACCATAATGTCATGAATAGCGAAAACGAAACCGGTCGGTATATTAAAAATCATATTAAACTATGTAAAGTGTGTCTATTTTCCTTTTTTAATTTCTTATATATATTACAACTCCCTACGCGGGGATAATCGAAATTCCTCTTTTTCTGTTACTACTACTATTTACCACACGTGGAACGGTAAATGTCACCAAAACCTACAACAAACTCATCGGATAAAATTACCAACAAGGACATATTAAAAGAATTGAAAGAAATTAACTCAAATTTAGTTATTCTAACTAACAAAACAGATGGATTAAATTACTGTATCCGAGAAGAAGCGGAATATGAACAAAGAAAACAGTCTACAGAACAGGTTAGTCAAAGTTTGAACGAACTGTGCACGACACTGCATTCATTTGTCACAAATAACTTTGAAAAAGAATCATCACCAAAATACCTAATCCATAACGAAAATATACCAATATCAGCACATTTGATTAAAAGTCGCATTAGCCATATTTGGTCCAAAAATCTTAACGCTAGAAAATTTTCATTTTGAAACATGATAAAAAATAACAATAAAGCAGAAATATATGAAAAGGGGATTAACTCAACACCTTTAATTCTACCACGCAAGATACAAATTAAGCCAATCCCAGAAGAACCCGAACAGCAAAGGAAATTTAGGGAGAAATTAGCACTAGGATAAATGAAAATAGAGATTGAGTTACTCAAACTCAGAGCATCGAATAACGAACAAAAATATAAAACAATCGATGAAGAAATGCACACCGAACTCACTAAACATACTGGTTATAAAGAATGTTTTTATATTAAATCATCCTCAACATTTGAAGCAATCATAAGCGGAATTCTACAGGAATCAGTAATATAATCTGGGACCTCAAGGGCTCTAACAAATCTTTTTCTTTCGTATGGAAGATACTTACTTGAATTTTTCCTTATGATAAAGGGAAATCTTTCCCGTCTTATACACACGGAAGTGCAGAATTTTATTTTCCTTTCTAAATTTAAATTGGTAAACAGATTTACAGAGAGAGTTTACAAATGTATTCATTGGAAAAAATACTTTCAGTTCTTTCAAATAATATCCTCCCGTAACCTAATAATATTTTCTGCAAATTTTCTTTTCTTTATTCTTCTATCTTCTCTTCTTTTCTTTTAGGCATTTCCATGTATATAATTCGCCTGTTCGTCTTCATTCTCTCTTTCGACCTCCTGTTTTTTTCTCTTTTCATCTATATCTTTCTATTCCTTTTCTCCTTCTCTCACCAAATCTAGTTAATTTCCTTGAAACCATTTCACATTTCTAGAGTTCCCTTACTACTTGGCTTTCCAGATATATTTATGGGTATGTACCCGTTTTTGCTATCGTACATATGTATATTTTCGGTGAGCACAATAATGTGTATGTGCTTAGTGAGTGTGTGTACTGGTTTGTTATAGTGTGTCTGTTGATGTTTTGTGATGTGAGTGCCCTTCTGTATGTTTGTGAACCCCCATAACCAAATAATAATTTCTGCAAATTTTCTTTTATTTTTTCATCCATCTTACTTCCCATAATTTTCTCCATTCCACTTCTTTTCTTTCTTTTCATGCATTTTTTTATATTTACAATTTGACCGCTCCTCTCTCCCCCACTTACTCTCTCTTTTATTTTGTTTTATGCTTCCTTTCTTTTCCCCTCCCAACCTTTCTATACATCTTCTCTCACATTATCTAGTTCGTTTCGATAACGCCATTTTAAATTTCTATCGTCCCCTGTTCGTATCTAAGTATTTTGCGAATGAACAATAACGTATATGTGTTTAAGTAACTGTGTGTATGTGTATATAAATATGCGTTTGGGTCTATCGATGTTTTGAGAAGTGTATGCTCTTGTGTATGTATATGATCGTTTGTTTTTGTGTATAAGTATGAGCTCGTAAACGTGTACTTGGGCATAAGTATGTATCTATGTTGTTGCTGCGAGATTATTCACAAGTATATGTATATATATATATATATATATATATATATATATATATATATATATATATATATATATGCATATGTCTGTGAGTATATTTCTGCCTATGTATGTATGTACGTATGTATGTATATATGTATGTGTGTTTGTGTGTATGTATATGTAGGCACAGGAGTGGCTGTGTAGTAAGTAGCTTGCTAACCAACCACATGGTTCAGGGTTCAGTCCCACTGCGTGAGATCTTGGGCAAGTGTCTTCTGCTATAGCCCCGGGCCGACCAATGCCTTGTAAGTGGATTTGGTAGACGGAAACTGAAAGAAGCCTGTCGTATATATGTATATATATATATGTATGTGTTTGTGTGTCTGTGTTTGTCCCCCTAGCAATGTTGGTGTGTTTACGTCCCTGTCACTTAGCGGTTCGGCAAAAGAGACCGATAGAATAAGTACTGGGCTTACAAAGAATAAGTCCCGGGGGCGATTTGCTCGACTAAAGGCGGTGCTCCAGCATGTCCACAGTCAAATGACTGAAACAAGTAAAAGCAAAAACAAAATGTATTTATGCATATGTTTATATATATATATAAGATATATATGAATATGTGTATATATATATATATACATATATATATATATGAATATACTAGTTGTTGAACCCAGCGTTGCTCGTATTTTCCGTGTGGACTTTGAATTGAAATCTACGTTCTCTGCGCCAACTACTAATAATAAGAAGGAAAAATAACCTCATTATGGGAATTTCCATACAAACGCCCAATTGAGATTACAAAAATCGATGCCAACTGAGCATTATCGAGTTTTCAAAAAACTCCTGCTTTATCTGAACTTCAGGGCATGTGTTCTATCTATGTTCCAAAAATCATTAAAATTGGTTGGACGGTGCGGGGGGTGTTAGAG
>NC_043013.1:6960388-6975388 GCF_006345805.1 Octopus sinensis
GAAGAAGAAGAAGAAGAAGAAGAAGAAGAAGAAGAAAAAGAAGAAGAAAACACAACAAAAGCTATAAAACAAATGAAATTCAAACAGCAACGGACCATGATAAAACGATGGCAAGAAAAGCCCCTTCATGGCAAATACTGGACCGAACTAAATGCAAAAGAAATAGACAAAGAAAAATCCCAGCAATGGTTGAGAAGTTCAGGACTCAAAGCAGAGACAGCGGGATTTTTAATCGCAGCACAAGACCAAAGCCTCCCCACCAGAAATTACCAAAAACATATAATGAAAAGAAACATGACAAGTAACTGCAGAATATGTGGAGATGGACAAGAAACAATAAATCATATTATCTCTGGCTGCCCAGTCCTGGCTAAGAAGGAATATATTCACAGACATGACAGAGTTGGGACCTACATACACTGGAAGCTATGCCAACATTATGGAATAACATCAGAAAAAAGATGGTATAGGTACACACGAGAAAAGGTCACAAAAAACGAGAAAGCAACCATACTCTGGGATATGCCAATACACACAGATAGAGAAATTAAGGCCAACAGGGCAGATATAGTTGTCAGAGATCATGAAAAAAAAAATGCTTTCTAATTGATGTATCAATACCAGCAAGATGACAACGTGCCTCTAAAAGAAATGGAAAAACTTTCAAAATACAAAGACCTGGAAATAGTGGTAACTCGAATGTGGAATCTAAAAACAGAAACAATCCCTATCATAGTAGGTGCATTAGGTATGATAAAAAATTATTCAGACAAATACATAACAAAAACACCAGGACTTACAAACACATATGACATACGGAAAATTGCACTACTGGGCACTGCACACATCCTACGCAAAACACTTTCAATACAGTAACCATCAGAGCATTACAACAAGTCACAACACATACCCAAGGCACACAGAGCTGCGCTCGGTAGTGAAGTGAAAGCACGATATAAAAATAAAACTATTGAATGATAATAATAATAATAATAATAATAATAATAATAATAATAATAATAATAATAATAATGTCATGGAAAATGAGAAAGCAACAATGCTATGGGATATGCCAATACACACAGAAGGAGAAATTAAGGCCAACTGGCCAAATATAAATATATATATATATATATATGTATGTATATATGTGTGTGTTTGTATGTGTACCTACAACAGAGAGAATAGAAATGGGTTAAGCTTTACTACAGCTGTTTTAGACAGTTTTTTTAACTGAAGAATAAACTGTTCACAACATTATAATAGCAAGCGTTTTCTCTAGGTGAATTAAAATCTTAAATATGAAATCTAAAATGTGGTTCGGAAACAGCTGAAGTGAGCGATAACCCATTTGTTTTCTTTCTTTATGTGAATGTCATACCTGGGACCTACTCTGCGTTGAATCAGGAATTGATAGTGAATCGTGAAACTGTGTACCAGCCTGCATTTGTGTGTATAATTTCATATACATGCATACATATATGGATGTGTATATTAATTTGTTCATATGCATGTATATGCAAGTGTTGAAACATGTCCGCATGTGCATTAGTATACACGTGGGTTTCTGTATACAGAATTTACACGGCTATATTAATCTTGACCCTAACTTGGTGACATTTGTTATTAAAATACCTTAGCCATCTTTGCTTGCTATGCAGACGATACAAAAGTGCCTCAGAGGATATAGAAACCTGGCGACATTGCGCATCTGCAGCGTGAGTTGGAGACAATATACAAGTGTGCTGAGGAAAATAACATGCAGTTTAATGCTGGAAAATTTCAAGCCCTGCACCACCATACATGAAGCGCAATAGAAGGCAGATCGGATACTTTGGCCCAGGATGGATTGCAATCTCTGAATCAAAATTAGTGCGTGACCTGAGCATCGACATGAGTAACAATGCATCTTTCCAGCTGCATATTACCAAGTTGTCAATAAAATGCAAACGCTTGGCCGGATGGATCCTTCGAACTTTCAAGACGAGAGAAAAGAAAACCATGATGGTCATCTGGAGGGCTTTTGTCGTTAGTCGTCTGAATTACCGCTCCCAAACTGTAAAATTAACTCCGGAACTCGAGGCAATTCAGCGAAGCTATACAATGAAGAGACACATTGCGAGAGACTATAAGGGACTGAAAGAGTTAAGACTCTGCTCCCTTGAACGAAGGCGGAACAGATATGCAGTAATATACAACTGGAAAATCCTAGAAAAACTTGTACCAAAATTTGGCATTGTCAGTTACACAAACAGCAGGATAGGGCCCCACTGTATAGTACCAAAAGTCCCAACCTTGCCACCAGCATACACGACCAGATACTGCAACAGTTTGGGCTTCAAGGGCCCAAAATGCTTCAATATCCTCCCGCAAAGCCTGGGAGACCTGCATGGCGTGGATGTAGGAGTTTTCAAAAGCAAACTGGATCAATTTCTGTCAAGTCAAGAAACACAGATGATGGCAGTAAGGTCAAATTCCCTAGTCCACCAAATGTTAACTCTCAGAGGAGGCTTAGTGAAAGAGCAGCAAAGCAAACGGCAGTGTCTCAGCATGGCTGCAGTCCTCGGACTGGAACGAAATAAGAAAAAAATATACGAATAATTAATACACACACACACACACATATGCACACACATATACGTAATATAATTCTTTTTCTTTTACTTGTTTCAGTCATTTGACTTCGACCATGCTGGAGCACCGCCTTTCGTCGAACAAATCGATTCTAGGACTTATTCTTTGTAAGCCTAGTACTTATTATATCGGCTTCTTTTGTCGAAACGCAAGGTTACAGGGACGTAAACACACCAACATCGGTTCTCAAATCAAGGGAGTCAAGTACAGACACATAAATACATACATATTAGGTTGGTTACTAAGTTGCCGCCATTTCTTTTTTTTTAAAGTTTTAATAAAACATAACAACTAATTAATCAATAATGTATTCACCCTTGGTGAATACAACTTCTTCCCAACGTTCAACAAGATTTTCAATACCTCGTTGGTAGAAATCACCCGATATCGACTCGAAAAATTGATCCAACCAAGCTCTCAATTCTGCATCAGTATTGAACGAAACTCTGCGCATAGCATTTGAAAGAGATCGAAAGGGGTGGAAATCCGTTGGTGCCTAATCAGGAGAGTACGGCGGGTGTGGCAGCACTTCCCAGCCATGCGTTTGAATGGCTTCCTTGGGCTTATTGGCAATATAATGGCGGGCGGTGTCGTACAGTAGAACTCCATGCTGCCGAATAGGTTTTTTCTCTTGAATAGCCATGTTAAGTCGTTCCATCTGTTGAACATAGAGTTCTCGTTTCACGCGCGGTGTTTAGCGAAGGTAAGCCATTCCTTACGCTGCTTCATATTGATGTACAGGCACCATTCTTCGTCGCCAGTAATGATTCAGTAAAGACATCATTGCTTGTGTCCATGAGTTGAGCGGTGACGAGCAAGCAAACCAGCAGAGATTGTGGCTTGTTGATTTTTGTTGTTGTCACTTAAAGCATGCAGAACCCATGCTCCATACTTCTGAACCTTTCCCATCGAGTGAAGATGCTTCTCTATAGCAGTGGGGGAGCATTCCATTTTCTCTGCAAGTTGCCTTGTCGATTTACGAGAATTTTCCTGCGAAAATTGGTTTAATCGCTCTTCATCGAACTCAACTGGACGGTCAGAACGAGGTGCGGTTCTTTGAGCTATGGCACGTTCTCCATACACAGCACAAATATCGCGAGCAGCTTTTGCGACCTTAGAACCTTGATTAAAATAAAAAAAAGGAGGTATCGAAAATGCTCGTTTTTCTTAACCTGATATACCAATTTAATGATCTGAAAATAAACAAAAATTAACTAAAAAATAAACATGTAGATTCCAAAATGATTAAAAAATAATATTCTCGAAAAAAATGGTATTCTCTAAAATTAAAAACGCAATAAATTCCAAAATTTAAAAAAATCGGCGGCAACCCAATACATAATACATATATAAATATATATATATAATATATATATATATATATATATATATATATATATAATATATATATATATATATATAGCGGGCTTCTTTCAGTTTCTTCTACCAAATACACTCACAAGGGTTTGGTCGGCCTGAGGCACTTTCCCAAATTGCCACGTAGTGGGACTGAACCAAGAACCATGTGGCTGGTAAGCAAGTTACTTACTTACTTACCACATAGTCACTCTTGCGCCTATATATATATATTTTTTTTTTCTCTAGTTTCAGTTCAGAGCTGCGGCCATGCTGATGCACCGCCGTTTTGTGCTACACTGTTATTACGAAGAATCTCGTCTAATATGTGGCACTTGGTGAAGAATGGAGTTTCATATAGCTACTCTCATTTGCACCTCTTGCCGTGACGTAGGTTCATCTGGGTACTCTTGACAGGAAGATGCCCAGCTTTGATTTAAAAACCGCTACATCTACTTTGTGCAAGTTCCTCAGACTCTTTGGGAGAATATTAAAAAGCTGTGGGCCCTTGAAACCCAGGCTGTTGCAGAAGCTGGTCCTGAAGCGTGATGGCATTGCTGGGATCTTTGGCACTATGCAGTGTCGTCCCGTTCTAGCATTGGTGTAGCTTACAATGCCAAAATTTGGCACAATTCCTTCCAGGATCTTCCACACATATATTACTACATACCTCTCCCGTCTTCTCTCCAGGGAGTAGAGTCTTCGCTGTTTCAACCTTTCCCAGTAGCTGAGCTGTTGCAAAGAGACGATCTTCTTTGTGAATCTTCTCTGGATTGCTTCAAGGTCTGCTGTTATCTCTGGTTCTGAATGTTCTTAGGATCCACCCAGCCAGTCGTCTGCACTTTGACGCCATCCTGGTAATGTGCACTTGGAAAGAGGTATCACCACTCATGTCGATACCCAGGTCCCTCACAGACTTAGGCGCTGGGATTGAAATTCCCTGTGGACCGGTGTATCCTGTAAGTTTAATATTCAGTTTTGGATGCTGGTAGCGCAGGGCCTGGAATTTTTCAGCATTAAACTGCATATTATTATCCTCAGCCCATCTTTAGATTGAGTCCAGGGAGGCGCAATGGCCCTGTGGTTAGGGCAACGGACTCGTGGTCGTAGGATCGCGGTTTCGATTCCCAGACCGGGTGTTGTGAGTGTTTATTGAGCGAAAACACCTAAAGCTTCACGAGGCTCCAGCAAGGGATGGTGGCGATCCCTGCTGTACTCTTTCGCCACAGCTTTCTCTCACTCTTTCTTCTGTTGGCCTGCTCACTCAGCCAGCGGGGTGGCATCATTTGAAGGCTAAAACAATGCGAAGCGCATTGTGACCAGCGATGTTTAGCAACATCAGATAGCCTGGTTACGGTGATCACGGTGATATATATATATATATATATATATATATATATCCATGCGTATACACCCCACCACCACACAGGCGCGCGCACACACACACACACATAAATGCTTGCCTGTATCTCACAGGATCTCCTATTGCAACACTGAGAATTTCAGACACTCCCACTCGCTCCCATACGCATTTTTACGTACGCCCACAAATTATTCACGACGCTTATTCAATAAAACCCCTTCATATGCTATTCAAATGTTACAACATAAAATGTTGCGGAACAGTTGTGATGACAGTTTGTTTTATACTCGCACCGTATTATTATAATATCGGGTAGATGTTATATAAAAGTCATTATTTGTAAAGAATGTTTTGGGTGGATTTTGTGAGGTTTACTGGAGCTTTACTAATGTTATCTTTAGAAATCTAATAAGAATGATGGCGACAAGAGAAACCTTGTCTTTGTGGAAACATACTCTGTTCTAATAAATTTTGAACTTTAAGAGTTGAGATTTGTTAAAGAAATCCATAAAAGGAATAAACCACATTAAATACTGTGCATGAGATACCTATTTCTTTATTACCCACAAGGGGCTAAACACAGAGGGGACAAACAAGGACAGACATAGGTATTAAGTCGATTACATTGACCCCAGTGCGTAACTGGTACTTAATTTATCGACCCTGAAAGGATGAAAGGCAAAGTCGACCTCGGCGGAATTTGAACTCACAACGTAACGCAGACGAAATACCGCTAAGCATTTCGCCCGGCGTGCTAACGTTTCTGCCAGCTCGCCTGTGCATGAAGTACCGACACACTTATGACATCCCACCTGAAGGCTACAGCCATGCAATCCAAGTGCAAGAAAACCCTACAAACTACCTGTAGAATAGTTAGTCTAATATTAATTCTTAATTTTCGCTTTCATTTCTATGGGTTGCATTTTAATTGCCTCGTTTCTTCCCAAGTATTTGTAGCGTGTTTATTATACTGTAATTCTCTAATTTCATTATGAATGCCGAGAGTGATATTTTCAGTTTTAGTGAATTGACTTCCACTTAATGTCCCTTTATTGCATTTGCTTAATCCCATGTTCATTCTTATGTCTTTGCCAAAATTTTGGAGAAATTTGAGGAGAGTTTCTCATTCGCTGATACTTTTTGCGAAGATTTTAATACATCTCCATACACACGGGATTCTATTTTGTCTATAACATCTGTATCCCACTAACCACTAAGCCACGCGCATCCGCTCATGGTGTGACTTGTGCTAAAGTAAATACATTAAAAGCATATCAGAACAAGGGCAATGACTGCAACGTTTAACGAAACAGAAGAAAATATTGGAATTGGTCTTAGATTTGGATTGTGGCAGAAAACACATGGTGGCACATCTTCCGACTCTTTATGGTTTGAGTTCAAATGACGCCAAGGGCGACTTTACCTTTCATCCTTTTAGGATTCATAAATGAAGTAGAAGTCAAGTACCAGGGTCGACTACTATCCACCCCTCACAATTACTGGTCTTCTGCCAAAATTACAAAGAATTATGATTGTCACCTATTCTTTGGTTTGACCGAGGCCATGCTGGTGCAACGCCTTTAGTAGAACAAATCGACATCAGTATTTATTCTTTGTAAGTCTAGTACTTATTCTATTGGTTCTTTTGCCGAACCGCTAAGTTACGAAGAGTTAAACACTCAAGCATCGGTTGTCAAGTGATGGTGGAGGACAAACACATAAATATATATATATATGCGTGTGTATATGTATGTATGTATGTATGCGTGTGTATATGTATGTATGTATGTATGTATATCAAATAAGCAACAGGCTATCGAAAGGTGATATCCTGTTGCTTATTTTGATTTTATTATCCTTACCTTGAATTGTACAGATAATACCGCACTGAGTTGGTGCTTCAACATAAGTACCTATTTCAACTGAATCTCAATTGTATATATATATAAATATTATATATATATATATGTATGTATGTATGTATATGTATCAAATGAAATAATACCAAGTATGTCTATGAAGATTTACAAACATACTTTCCCAGTGATACTCGGTTTACCTACAATTATAAACAATACCAAATGTTTTTCTCAAACCTTTTATAATGTGATACAAGTCTTTGGTGTAGCAATTGCATGCTGCTGAAGAGGGCTTTTGAACTATCTGTTATGTCGATTATGCATTGATGTAAGAATAAGTTGTTCTATAAAGCTCGAAACATATGTACCGCGACATCCTTTGTGTCCTGTTTTTTCATTTATTTCATTTGATACATATATCCTCTCACCTATGCTACTAGCTGGCATATACAGGTGCTTACATTTATCAAGTATTCACCCTGAATTTATATATGTATATATGTATGTACGTATGTATGTATGTATGATTATGTATATACCTCGAGGTTCTTTCAGTTTCCATCTACCAATTTCATTCACAAAGCTTTCCTCGGCCCGAGACTATAGTAGAAGACACTTGCCCAAGGTGCCACGCAATTGGATGGAAGCTAGAAAAGGTGGTTGGGAAGTAAGCTTCTTATTTCTTTATTGCCCACGAGGGGCTAAACATAGTGGCGTCAAACAAGGACAGACAACGGGTTAAGTCGATTACATCGACCCAGTGTCTTACTGGTACTTAATTTATCGACCTCGAAAGAATGAAAGGCAAAGTCGACCTCGGCGAAATTTGAACTCAGAACGTAGCGCCAGACGAAATACCGCAAAGCATTTCGCTCGGCGTGCTAACGTTTCTGCCAGCTCGCCGTCTTATAAGTAAGCTTCTTGCCACACAGCCACGCCTGTACCTAAAGTGGAAGAATCTATAAAACAATAGTAAAAACTTGTTGTGGCTTATTTATATCAGGGTTCTCAACGGGAGCCATATAGCCCCTAATTAGCCATGAAACATTTCTTGGGGGTGACAAAGTTAAGAGTGAAAAATAGGGAGCCACATGGGGCTACGGGGACCACAAAAATTTTGGGAATCATAAAATATTAACATGTAGGTATGTATTTTTATTTGTAAAATCCACATTACAGATATACATATGGAATAGAAGCACTCCGTCGGTTACGACGACGAGGGTTCCGGTTGATCCGATCAACGGAACAGCCTGCTCGTGAAATTAACGTGTAAGTGGCTGAGCACTCCACAGACACGTGTACCCTTAACGTAGTTCTCGGGGATATTCAGCGTGACACAGAGAGTGACAAGGCCGGCCCTTTGAAATACAGGTACAACAGAAACAGGAAGTAAGAGTGAGAGAAAGTTGTGGTGAAAGAGTACAGCAGGGATCACCACCATCCCTGCCGGAGCCTCGTGGAGCTTTTTAGGTGTTTTCGCTCAATAAACACTCACAACGCCCGGTCTGGGAATCGAAATCCTACGACCGCGAGTCCGCTGCCCTAACCACTGGGCCATTGCGCCTCCACAAGATATGCATATAAGAAAGGCGTGTATATGCGTTTACAATTATGATGGATCATCCTTATGTACTAATTTTCTTCTACATTCATAAAGAACTCATGTTAGAATATTAGATTTTGAGTATTGTATGTCTGGTTCCTAAGATGAACAGCTACATGTCATTGTATCATACCAAATCTCTCCAAAACTTTGAAGCTGAAAGACATCCATACATAATGGACAGCGCAGAAGGCAAAGTCACAATTAGTAATCCAAACTCCACTTCAACATTATTGACGAAATGGATAATCCATCCATACAGCAACGTCCACGCTAACGGATTAACTTCTGCACAAGTCTGCATCAGGTTTATTTATTTATTTATTTTTTGCTTTGTCAAATTATACCACTTCTTCTTCTTCTTCTTCTTCTTCTTCTTCTTCTTCTTCTTCTTCTTCTTCTTCTTTCTTCTTCTTCTTCTCTTCTCTCTCTCTCTCTCTCTCTCTCTCTCTCTCCCTCTCTCTCGCTATCTGCTTATCTCACCCTACTTCTTCTGCTCTTGATTCCGTACTTGCTTGTTTAATTATATTTGTCTGCACATATCTCCTTCTTTTTACTCCCTTCAGCCTAAGTGTTTATAAGCAACTTTAATTAACATAAATATTCCATCTAGGTCCATAGCGTCAGAGGCGGGGGGCAGAAAGGTCGATCCACCAAGTTAAATCATTGATCAATCATTCGAACTGGACCCACGCGGTCAGGAAAACGGCTCCTTCACATACGACTATAGGATTTATTTTCAATAAATCTATAATTAATAAGGGCTTTGAGAAGTATTCAAACTAAGATGGGGGATGAAGAGGGAGACGAGAGACCGAGGGTACCCCCGAAAACAAACAAACAATTCATTAGAAAAGTTTTACTAGCATTATGACCCGTCGTTGCCGGCTCATAGTGCTAGTGCATGTATATATGTGTACATATTACATGTACATCTATATATATACATCTACACATAAAATACAAAATACAAAGTTATATCTTGATATCTCTAGTGATAACAATACTGAAAATATATAACAGACTGTAATTGTAGGACTATTCCATTTCTGAACGCTAATTTTATTTTTAATTTATTCCCATTCATGTGAAACCACTTATTCAAGTTCAAATCCTTGATGCAATTTTAACCCAATTTCTATTTTTACTTTTGTTATGTTACGATTATATTATACTTTAGTTTGATTTTAATTATTACTTGCTACATATAATTCAATTATTATTATTTTTATTGTTAAAGTGAAAGTATCTGACATAAAATAGAGAAATGTTTTTGTTTCACTTTTAACACGTAATACTGAAATAGTGGAGAAGATATGATATTGCTATGGGCTCGCCCTAGGCAAGAAGTTGAATATTTTTTTGCCCATGAAACTACATGGATCCTAAGTAAGGCATGTGTAAAATTTGAATGAAATTGGTCGTGTAGTTCTCAAGTTTTAGGGAAAAACACAGACAGACAGACACACATTCTCAGTTTTATATATATAGAGATAAGCATAGATATTAATCTGTTTCTCCTGATTAATAAATCCTTTGATTTAGCTAAGTGCGTAATGTATTAACTTTATAAACTTGGTTTTAGATCTAATTTTATTCTTGGCTAAAAAGGTTTATCGATTTACCTCACTCTGTATTCACCTCTGACGAAAACACTTGAAACTAATCTTTTGTTTATTCAACATTTTTGAAAATATTTGTTTATTATTTCAGATAAACATGGCAGATGTATCAAAAAATGGTATAGACAATATTCTGCAGAATATTTTGTTAATGGATTCATTAAATCTCCACAAAATTCTCCCATGTCTATGTGTCTGCTATGCAAGACTTCGTTCTCAAATTATAGTATGCGTCCCTGCAAACTAAGAAAAACATCTGGAGACTGCACATAGAGATAAGAAAGATAAAATATTAGATTTCTTCAAACGGTTGCGTGATGAGTTTCAAGCAAGAATGACAGTCGATCACATGTTCATTCAAAAAGCAGCAAAATTAGACAATGGAATGTTGACTTCTTACAAGATAGCAAAGCTGGTAAGCCTCACATCGTTGGTGAATCTTTTACTATGCCTGCAGTGGCTGTATTGCTTCCAAGTGTCATGGATCAGAGTCCACCAGATGATACTAGTGTTATTCCTCTGAGCAACTCATTAGTACCACGACGGATTGATGAAATGGCAGCTGATATTGAAAACCATTTAGTTTCAAAACTTAGGGTAAATGACTTCTCACTTCAAATAGAAGAATCGATTCTATCTGATAATTCTGCTTTTATAACGGCATTTGTTAGGTTTGTTAATGTTAATGATATGTGTCAAGAATTGTGTCAGGAATCCATCTTCAAAAAACTTGAGGCCTATTTTGAAAAAAACAACATTCCTTTGAAGAACATTGTGGCTTGTGCAACAGATGGCGCTGCTTCTTTGCTCGGAAGATATCAAGGATTCAGCGCTTACTTAAAAAAAGATGTTCCTAATGTGTTCATCGACAGCATATCAGAAAGCCTACCACATATCAGAAAGTTTGAACGATGCACTTATAAAAGTGATCAAAGCTGTCAACTTGATTAAATAGTACTGCAAGATCGCCTCTTTAAGTAATATGTAAAAATAATGACGAGGAATTTGAACTTGTGTTGCATACTGAAGTCTGATGGCTATCCACGGGTAATTGCCTGCATCTCTTTGTTACACTTTGTAACACTGTTATCCCTTTTTTGAGTGAAAGAGGACTTGGAGAGAAATTTGCTGATGCAAAGAGTGGTATGTTTTACTTGTCTGACATACTTGAAAACCTAAATGTCTTTAAAAAGAACTTCAAGGAAAAAGTCCACTCGGTTTTCTTGCAAAGAAAAAATTAATATATTCAGCGGGAGACTAAAGTTATTCTGATTGAATCTTGGAAGACGTGAACTTGTACAGTTTCCTTTATTGGCAAGCTGCTTGATGATGACTTAACAGTTTTTGTCGATCATTTGAAGAAGTTCGCTTCTCTGATCTACTCCAAATGCCGGCGCCGCAGTGGTTTTTGTGTCCATTCGTTGTCGATCCATCTGAAATCGATATTGACATGTAAGGGAGCGTCATTGAGCTTCAAAATAACACAGCAGCTCAAGCAAAGTTCAGGTAATGAGGATACCAGAAGCTTGTGGATGAATGAAGAGATCTTTAAAAAGTACCTGTTACTTTGTTTTAAAAACGTTATGTTGCTTTTACTCGCTTTTCCCACGTCTTATTTAGTTGAGTCAAGTTTGAGTCGTGTGATGTTTCTGCTGTCAAAGACTCGAAATCGCCTTGACATAGAAAGAAGAGATGTACGCTTCTCACTGGCGGCATTGAAACCTAACATTGACACGTTGATAGCCTGCATCAGTCACAGGCATCCCATTGAAATCAGGCAATATTAACTGAAATTGTTAGATTTTTTCCTTCGTAAATATAAATATATTTATTTAAATGAAATATTCTTTTCTTTACAAGTGGGGTGGATGTTTTGATACAAAACTGCAACTTTAAAGGTTTCTTTCTACTGCTTTAGATGAAATAAGTTGAGGGACAAATTGAGGATAAAAACTTAAATTAACATGGGGACCATAACGATTTCGCACTGAATTAAAGGGGGCCACGGTCTGAATGTGGTTGACAAACACTGATTTATATGCATTTCATTCTTTTCTACGTTCGAATCCTACTAAGCTCATCTTAATTTTATTCTCCCATGAGCCGATAAAATAGTACCACTCTGTCCTTGAATTGACGTAATACAATCAACCCTTGGCGAATGCATTTGAAGTTTTAGCTACAGCACTTTATATCCTGACTTCAAATCTGAACGAGGTCAGTTTAGGCTTTGATCCTTTTGCAGTTGCGAAAATGAAGTAGCGTTGAATCACCTGTTTTGGTTTCGTCGACTAAACCCGACTCATAACATTGACGATTTAACAGAATACTAGGTTTTCCTCACAGAATACGTCCTTCTTGTCATCGTCATTGTTATTACATTTCCAAGGCGGTGAGCTGGCAGAATCGTTAGCATACCGGGCGAAATGCTCAGCGGTATTTCGTCTGCCGTTACGTTCTGAGTTCAAATTCCGCCGAGGTTGACTTTGCCTTTCATCCTTTCGGGGTCGATAAATTAAGTACCAGTAACGCACTGGGGTTGATGTAATCGACTTAATCCGTTTGTCTGTCCTTGTTTGTCTCCTCTGTGTGTAGCCCCTTGTAGGTAGTAAAGAAATAGGTATTTCGCCCGTCTTTACATTCAGAGTTCAAATTCCGTTGAGTTTGACTTTGCTCTTCATCATTTCGGGAATGATAAATTAAGTACCAGTCAAGTACTGGGTCGATGTAATCGACTTACACAATCCCCGCAAATTTCAGGGCTTGTGCCGATAGAAGACAGGATTACTATTATATTTCTAAAAACATTCCAGTAAGCCTCATAATATCTACAGAAAAAGGTTTTTACGGATAATTACTTTTATATATGTTCCAGATAACATACAGAGCGTGTATAAAGCAAAATGTCTGCATCGTCGATTGGCAAGACTTAATGCTCTAATGGTTGAATAGCACGTACGAGGGGCGTTCAATAAGTAATGCCCCTGACCCACTTCCCATAGCAGTAGAGCAACGACACTTGGCACAGTTATTAGTCTTTTCCTACATAGGAACAACCCAGAGTTATGCATTTCTCCCATCGTTTGATACAGCTCTGGAGACCGTTTTTGTAGAAGACCCCAGCTTGGTCCTCCAACCACGACGTGACTTCAGAAATCAAGGCTGCATCATCTGGGAAACGCTTTCCTTTCAAAATTAACTTCATGGCTGGGAAGAGGTGAAAATCAGAGGGTGCAAGGGGAGGAGTTCATAGCTGCACGCCTGTGCTTCTGATCTGGCGACACGCGAGTTGTGGACCGGAGCGTTGTCCTGCAGGAGGAGGATGCCTTTGCTGATCTTGCCCCGCCTCTTGATTTTGATAGCTTCTCTTAATTTCCTCAAAAGTGAAGCATAATAGGCTCCTGTAATTGTGGTACCCTTTGCCAGGAAATCTGTCATCACTACTCCGTCCTGGTCCCAGAAGACTGTGAGCATAACCTTGTCAGCGGAGGGCTGCACCCTTGCCTTCTTTGGAGGAGGTGAGTCACGGTGCTTTCACTGCATTAACTGGGCTTTGGTCTCTGGATCATAGTGATGGACCCAGGTTTTATCCTGTTTGATCAGTCTTTTGAAAATTTTTGATTCATCTTCTTGGCACATCTCCAAATTCATCCTCGAGCACTCAACGCGTTCTTGCTTCTGGAAAGGTGTGAGCAACCTGGAAATCCATCTGGCAGACACCTTTTGCATATGCAAATGGTCATGAATGATAGTTTCCACAGACCCGGTACTAATCTTGACCTTATGGGCTATTTGGCGAATAGTTATGCGTTGACCTTCCAAAATGGCAGCCTCAACTTGACGGACAGATGCCTCATCAATGGCAGAAGCGGGGCGACCAGATCTGGGAGCTGTTTCCACAGAGTTCCGACCATGTTTGAATTCACGATGCCAGCGTTTTACAAGGTCATATGATGGGGCATCATCACCATAAGTTACTTTCATTTCATCAAAAGTCTCCCGTGGTGTGCGTCCTTTCAAATACAAAAACCGCATCACTGCTCGACACTCAACAGGCTCCATTTCACACTTGACTCAGTTCAAACACCTGTAAATCAGAAACCACAATTAGTTCAGAGCTGTAATTCGCCACTTAATCTATAGATGTATAAATAAGTGCACATGCAACATTTCAGATAGATCAAACAACTGAAAGTGGGTCAGGGGCATTACTTATTGAACGCAAGAAAACATTAAAAGATGAAGGGCGGAAAGAAATGAATTGTGTTGTGTGTGCGTGTGTGTATGTGTGTGTGTGTGTATATATATATATCTATATGTATGTATATATAGGCTCGAAACGTAAAAACTTGTCTTATTTCTATTCCTGAGCGCCATACTAATACATTGTTTGTTTGCACTCCACCTGCCTTCGTCTTTTGTTTATTTTCGTAAACCTTCCCGTTATATATATACTAGCAGTATAACCCGGCTTTGCCCGGAATTAAGTTAGGATTATTAAGCTAATCAAGTTCTACTTCGCGAGTGGTTTACTGTTCTACTTTACGCTGTGTTGTGTGT
>NC_043013.1:6980388-6992888 GCF_006345805.1 Octopus sinensis
TTTCACTCCCTTACGACAACCCATAGTTTCTACCTCTAAGGAACTATTTTTGTAATGCGCATGGTAAAGTTTTGGAGGGAAAATTTACGAATTCAATTGTCTATTTCTTTCTCCAGGACTTTACTGCACCGGGTGGCCTCAACACTTGCTTTCGCATAGTCTGATTTGGCTTACAAGTGAAGGAGAGAAGACACATGTTAACCAACATCAGACAAAATCAGTTTAGTGACTTTATTCAAAGTGCACGGGTAACAGGTTAGTAAGGGCACGTGCCAAAACCTTTAGATTTTTTTGCTACTGGTATTATTGTTAACACCCAGGTCAGTCCTATGCAATCAGAATTATGGCCAAAAGTGATCCAATGTTGTTCATCTTGCCCTTTTTTTTCAGACACAATATCAAGAACTACATTATCCAATAAGTGCACCATAAGGTGACAGAGTGTGCTTTCAGGCAGATTAAGGTGCTAATTCTAGCAGTTCTGGGCACCCTTTTTTGCTTGGTTTCTTGATTTAATATATCTCAAGATGTATATAAATACATATTTTATATATATATATATATATATATATATGTATTATATATATACATGTGTGTGTGTGCATGTGTGTGTGTATGTGTGTGTGTGTGTGTGTGTGTGGTGTGTGTGTGTGTGTGTGTGTGTGTATGGTGCATACCAGAAGTTTTGAGACTTTTCCAGGCAAGACATTTGTTAATTTCAAAGTAGGACCCTCTGACTTCAAAAGGTAACAATAAAGTTACCTTCTCAAGTCATACCAACCCATAAAGGTCAGTTTCCCAGTTTCATAGCATATAAATTCCCCCATCTGGACAGGAGGCAGATCCATCACAGGAATACACATTTTTGCCAGTCGAGCGAACTGGAGTAATGTGAAATGAAGGGTATTGCTCAAGAACATAATACATCACCTGGTCCAGGAACTTAAAGCACAATCTTACAATCATGAGTCCAACAGCCTAACCATTAAGCCACATGCCTCCACCCCTCTGACTTCAGTGCACTTCTTGTAGTGCTCCAGCCACTTCATAGAAGTCCTCAAAAAGGAAGGTGTTCAGCACCCTTTTTACAACTTTCATTTTCTTAACACCTTCAAAACAACTGTCTCCAAGGTTCTTCTTCAGCTTGAGGAACATCCAAAATTCACAGGGAGCAAGGTTTAGACTGTAGGGAGGGTGAGAGAGTTTTGATGCTCATCTCTGTTTAGTAGTTGGTTACCGGGACGGAATTGGGACAACCAGTGTTTAGTAGGGTGGGTTCAAAGTGCTGTAACAACTGCCAGCTTCTGTCAAACCATCCAAACCCATGCCAGCATAGGAAATGGACAATGATGTCAACGACGCCAATGATAAAACAAAGGCACTGCATTTGAAACAAAAAATGGTAATGAAACTGTTAAAGTCGCTCTCAGCACCATGGCCCACTTGTACAACTTTACTTCTGCCACTGAAATATTTGAACCATATCATCTTTATGCAATGTGCCTTTTTTCTTTTAAATCGTTGTCTGTTTCTTTCCCATTTTGTCTATGAATAAATGACAAGCAACCCAAGTATAAGTAAGTACTGTCTGGGAGTCCGAGAATTCATAGGGCCATTTACCCAGTTTTCATGGCATATATAAGTGACCGGGGTCACAACATTCACCCCGAAGAGGAAACCAGGCTATCACACAGTTACATATTTAAGGTTGAATGGAGTGGAGCAACATGAAATGAAGTGGGATTTTCACTCAAGAAAATAATGCACCACCCAGTCTGAGAATTGAAACTATGGTCTTGCAATTGTGAGAGCAACACACAAACCACTAGACCATGTACATTCAACAAGCAACTCAAGGCAAAACACCATAACTTAACACACACACACACTGCTCTCACATATACATACACACACATACAGTTATAGATATCCATGCACATACTCATGCATGTTCACAGGTGTGAGGACACACACATATATATATATATATATATATATATATCGATAAAAACAGTAAGATAACAAAAGAAAGAGACCTCGATATTATGTAAATAGAGGAATTCATCTGTAAATGTAATATGTGACAATTTATCATGGCTACCGAATAATTGTCACATATTCCATTTACAGATATATATATATATATACAACATACATACGATTGTTTCACACCTGGAAACAATTTCTGTCTCTCCAAAACAACATTGCATATGCCTCTGCCAGTGTTTGACTTTGGACAGCTGAAATATTTTGAACTGTAATATATTACAGTTCAAAATATTTCAGATGTCCAAAGTCAGTCCCAATTCAACAGACATACAATCAAAAGCATTCCAGTCAAAACAAGCCCACATTTGTTTTTGAAAGAATAACTAGGAGGAAAATCATCCAAAACATCTGTCCATTTCTAAAGATAGCAGGATGTGATCTATGAGAGTTCTAGCCACTGTTTCTCACAGACCAGACAGCAGCATAGAGGTGCCCTCATTGTCTTTAGTGAAGATTGTTTGTTGTTTGTGAGTTATATCATTGCTGCTTCTCACACTGCATACAGGAGGTTTGTTGAAACATGGATGAATGTGGCAAGGATTGTTCAAGTGAGCAGACCGGGTCTGAACTTGTGCCTGCAAGCTGGAAAGAATGGATGGGAGGGAGGCACCTCCCATGGTTTCCTTGGTGGTCAGGGTTTCTGGGATCAACGGGGTGGGATCCCTTGGTTGCCCTAGAGCAGAGGTTCTTTTAATTACAATCGATTTTTCAAAAATCAATAGGACATTTCAATGCAAATTCTCATATGAATGTTATTTTCTGTCATAACTTTTAAAGCTTTCAACCGATTTTCTTGAAATTTTATATACAGATGGAATATGCACTAAGGATGGGTTGAGACGAATAGAATTTTACCTAGGCCACTCAAACAAAGTGCAAGATGATTTTGGATTAACTGATTAATGAAATTTGGTCTAAATTATTAATGGGTTAAAATGTTCATCAATTATTTCAGCATTTTCAGGTTGCTGAAACGTGTATTTTCTTCAAACCTGCACTTAAAATTATCGATTCTAAACATTGCAGCATTGTGTACTAAAATATGTAATATGTATTTTCTTAACACTTGCACTTAAAATTGTTGGTTCTAACCGTTGCAATCGATATTTGATTCTCATGATCAGTGGAACTATACCCATGAAACTATACCCTCTTTAATCTCTGTCGGCTCGCTCTTTGATTTCTGTCGGCACCTTCTTTGATCTCTGTCGGCACCCTCTTTGATTTCTGTCGGCACCTTCTTTGATCTCTGTCGGCAATCCTCTTTGATCTCTGTCGGCACGCTCTTTGATCTCTGGAATATCAGGAATGCCTGCAATGTCGGGAATGTCAGGAATGTCTGGAATATCAGGAATATCGGGAATTTCTGGAATGACTGGAATGTCTGGAATACCTGTCGGCACCCTCTTTGATCTCTGTCGGCACCATCTTTGATGTCCTCCGCGACCCTCTTTGATCTCTATCGGCACTCCTTTTAAATCTCTGTCGGCACACTCTTTGATCTCTGTCGGCACCCTCTTTGATTAATGATTGCACCATATTTGATCTCATTCGTGACCCATGCTCTTTGATCTCTATCGGCAGGTTCTTTGATCTCTGTCGGCACCCTCATTGATCTCTGTCGGCAACTTCTTTGGTCTATGTAGGCACCCTCTTTGATCTGTGTCGGCACTTTCTTTGATCTATGTCGGTACTCTCTTTGATCTCTGTCGGCACTCTCTTTGATCTCTGTCGGCACCCTCTTTGATCTCTGTCGTCACTCTCTTTGATCTCTGTCGGCACCCTCTTTGATCTCTGTCGGCTCCCTCTTTGATCTCTGTAGGCACGCTCTTTGATCTCTGGCGACACCCTGTCGGCACTCTCTTTGATCTATGTCGGCACTCTCTTTGATCTCTGTCGGCACCCTCTTTGATCTCTGTCGGCAACCTCTTTGGTCTATGTAGGCACCCTCTTTGAACTGTGTCGGCACTTTCTTTGATCTCTGTCGGCACCCTCTTTGATTTCTATCGGTACTTTCTTTGATCTCTGTCGGCACCCTCTTTGATCTCTGTCGGTACCCACTTTGATCTCTTTCGACACCGTCTTTGATCAATGTCGGCACGCTCTTTGATCTCCGATGGCACGCTCTTTGATCTCTGTCGGAACCCTCTTTGATCTCTGTCGGTACGCTCTTTGATCTCTGTCGGCACGCTTTATGATCTCTGTCGGCATCCTCTAGATCGCTTTCGGCATCCTCTTTGGTCTCTGTCAACACTCCTCTTTGAACTCTTTCGGGACTCTCTTTGATCTCTGTCGGCAGACGTTTTGACCTCTGTCGGCACCCTCTTTCATCTCTGTCGGCACTCCACTTCGAGCTCTGTCGGCACGCTCTTTGATATCAAAGTAGTAGTATTAGTATTAGTAGAAGACGTAGTAGTAGTAATAATAATAATAATAAAAAGAATAAAAAGAATAATAATAATAATATTTATAATAAAAATAAATATAATAATAGTAGTAGTAGTAATAGTAATAGTAGTAGTAGTAGTAGTAGTAGTAGTAATTGTAATAATAATAATAATACTAGTCGTAGTAGTAGTAGTTGTAGTAGTAGTAGTAATAGTAGTAGTAGTAATATTTATAGTAATAGAAATATTAATAGTAATATTAATAGTAATGGTAATAAAAATAATAATAGTAGTAGTAGTAGTAGTAGTAGTAGTAGTAGTTGTAGTAGTAGTAGTAGTAGTAGTAGTAGTAAATAGTAGTAGTAATAATAATAATAATGATAATAATAATAATAATAATTGTCTTGGTATAAAAGATAGGCTACAGCAAATATTCTGCTCAATACCACAGATTTGCTTGTCAGTTGTTTGACCTTAACCAGTTGAGCATGTCCCTTAGTGGCTGACGATATGTGCATCTCTGATCACGAGCAGAAGTAGTGGGGGAGCATCATAGCCATGTGTTGAGAGGGATTCTTTGGGGTTTGAATAATTCACCTCTGGAAACATGGGTGGTTCTTTCAACATCCTTAAGCAACCCTTATTCAGGGACCGTTTGAGCGGGATGGGCTACTCAACCTGAAGAAAATTCTAACTGGGCCCCACCTGCAAGGTCATGTGCTGTTTATCTTGATATGAGATCACCATGTCGCGCACATATGGTTGTGATGCATGTGCCTGGTGTACCTTTATCAGACGGGTAGTCATGATGGGTATATTGGGCTTCGTATATTTTACCCCAGTGTCACTTTGATGGCATGAACTGCTCTCTCACTCAATAATAATAATAATAATAATAATAATAATAATAATAATAATAATAATAATAATAATAATAATAATAATAATAACTGCTGAGCTGAAAGGGAAACAAACCCTCTGAAGCTACGTCCACAAAAGGAAGTATTTACTAACCAATGCAATCCCACATCAGAATCATTTTTACAAAACAACAAACCACAGCCAAAAGATGAAGTTAAAGCAATAAAAAAAAGCACTTCACTAATAAATAAAAAGAAATGGCAATTATTGTTATAATGAGACATGTTATGACAGCATAAGGGTGCCGAAAGAGATCAAAGAGGAGTACCGACAAAGATGAAAGAGGAGTACCGACAAAGATGAAAGAGGAGTGCCGACAAAGATCAAAGAGGGTACCGACAAAGATCAAAGAGGGTGCCGACAAAGATCAAAGAGGGTGCCGACAAAGATCAAAGAGGGTACCGACAAAGATCAAAGAGGCTGCCGACAAAGATCAAAGAGGAGTGCTGACAAAGATCAAAGAGGAGTGCCGACAAAGATCAAAGAGGAGTGCCTACAAAGATCAAAGAGGGTGCCGACAAAGATCAAAGAGGGTGCCGACAAAGATCAAAGAGGGTGCCGACAAAGATCAAAGAGGGTGTCGACAAAGATCAAAGAGGATTGCCGACAAAGATGAAAGAGGAGTGCCGAAAGAGATCAAAGAGGGTACCGACAAGGATCAAAGAGGGTGCCGAAAGAGATCAAAGAGGAGTGTCGACAAAGATCAAAGAGGAGTGCCGACAAAGATCAAAGAGTAGTGTCGACAAAGATCAAAGAGGAGTGCCGACAAAGATGAAAGAGGAGTGTCGACAAAGATCAAAGAGGGTGCCGACAATGATCAAAGAGGGTACCGAAAAAGATCAATGAGGGTGCCAACAAAGATCAAAGAGGGTGCCGAGAGGGATCAAAGAGGGTGCCGAAAGAGATCAAAGAGGAGTGCCGACAAAGATCAAAGAGGAGTGTCGACAAAGGTCAAAGAGGAGTGCCGACAAAGATCAAAGAGGAGTACCGATAAAGATCAAAGAGGGTGCCGAAAAAGATCAAAGAGGGTGCCGACAAAGATCAAAGAGGGTGCCGAAAAAGATCAAAGAGGGTGCCGACAAAGATCGAAGAGGAGTGCCGACAAAGATGAAAGAGGAGTGTCGACAAAGATCAAAGAGGCTGCCGACAAAGATCAAAGAGGGTGCCGAAAAAGATCAAAGAGGGTGCCGACAAAGATCAAAGAGGGTGCCGAAAGAGATCAAAGAGGAGTGCCGACAAAGATCAAAGAGGGTGCCGAAAAAAATCAAAGAGGGTGCCAACAAGATCAAGAGGGTGCCGAGAGGAGCGAGAGAGAGAGAGATCAAAGAGGAGTGCCAAAGTGCCAACAAAGATCAAAGAGGGTGCCGAAAAAGATCAAAGAGGGTGCCGACAAAGTTCAAAGAGGAGTGCCGACAAAGATGAAAGAGGAGTGTCGACAAAGATCAAAGAGGGTGCCGACAAAGATCAAAGAGGGTGCCGAAAAAGATCAAAGAGGGTGCCGACAAAGATCAAAGAGGATGCCGAGAGAGATCAAAGAGGAGTGCCGACAAGGATCAAAGAGGGTGCCGAAAAAGATCAAAGAGGCTGCCGACAAAGATCAAAGAGGAGTGCCGACAAAGATCAAAGAGGAGTGCCGACAAAGATCAAAGAGGAGTACCGATAAAGATCAAAGAGGGTGCCGAAAAAGATCAAAGAGGGTGCCGACAAAGATCAAAGAGGGTGCCGACAAAGATCAAAGAGGGTGTCATAAGAGATCAAAGAGTGCCGACAAAGATCAAAGAGGAGTGCCGACAAAGATCAAAGAGGAGTGCCGACCGACAAAGATCAAAGAGGATTGCCGAAAAAGATCAAGGAGGGTGCCGAAAGAGATCAAAGAGGATTGCCGAAAAAGATCAAAGAGGGTGCCGACAAAGATCAAAGAGGGTGCCGAAAGAGATCAAAGAGGGTGCCGACAAAGATCAAAGAGGGTACCGACAAAGATCAAAGAGGGTACCGAAATAGATCAAAGAAGGAGTGCCGACAACGATCAAAAAGAGTGCCGACAAAGATCAAAGAGGGTGCTGAAAGAGATCAAAGAGGAGTGTCGACAAAGATCAAAGAGGGTGCCGACAAAGATCAAAGAGGGTGTCATAAGAGATCAAAGAGGAGTACCGACAAAGATCAAAGAGGAGTGCCGACAAAGTTCAAAGAGGAGTGCCGACAAAAATCAAAGTGGAGTGTCGACCGACAAAGATCAAAGAGATTGCCGAAAAAGCGAAAAAGATCAAAGAGGGTGCCGACAAAGATCAAAGAGGGTGCCGAAAAAGATCAAAGAGGGTGCCGACAAAGACCAAAGAGGGTGCCGAAAGAGATCAAAGAGGAGTGCCGACAAAGATCAAAGAGGTGTGCCGACAAAGATCAAAGAGGGTGCCGAAAAAAATCAAAGAGGGTGCCAACAAAGATCAAAGAGGGTGCCGAGAGAGATCAAAGAGGAGTGCCAACAAAGATCAAAGAGGGTGCCGAAAAAGATCAAAGAGGGTGCCGACAAAGTTCAAAGAGGAGTGCCGACAAAGATGAAAGAGGAGTGTCGACAAAGATCAAAGAGGGTGCCGACAAAGATCAAAGAGGGTTCCGAAAAAGATCAAAGAGGGTGCCGACAAAGATCAAAGAGGGTGCCGACAAAGATCAAAGAGGGTGTCATAAGAGATCAAAGAGTGCCGACAAAGATCAAAGAGGAGTGCCGACAAAGATCAAAGAGGAGTGCCGACCGACAAAGATCAAAGAGGATTGCCGAAAAAGATCAAGGAGGGTGCCGAAAGAGATCAAAGAGGATTGCCGAAAAAGATCAAAGAGGGTGCCGAAAGAGATCAAAGAGAAGTGCCGACAAAGATCAAAGAGGGTGCCGACAAAGATCAAAGAGGGAGCCGAAGTAGATCAAAGAAGAGTGCCGACAATTATCAAAGAGGCGTGTCGACAAATATCAAATAGGGTGCCGACAAAGATCAAAGAGGGTACCGAAATAGATCAAAGAAGGAGTGCCGACAACGATCAAAAAGAGTGCCGACAAAGATCAAAGAGGGTGCCGAAAGAGATCAAAGAGGAGTGCCGACAAAGATCAAAGAGGAGTGCCGACAACGATGAAAGAGGAGTGTCGACAAAAAATCAAAGAGGGTGCCGACAAAGATCAAAGAGGGTGCCGAAATAGATCAAAGATCAAAGAGGACTGCTGACAAAGATCAAAAAGGAGTGCCGACAAAGATCAAAGAGGAGAGCCGACAAAGATCAAAGAGGAGTGTCGACAAAGATCAAAGAGGGTGCTGAAAGAGATCAAAGAGGAGTGTCGACAAAGATCAAAGAGGGTGCCGACAAAGATCAAAGAGGGTGTCATAAGAGATCAAAGAGGAGTACCGACAAAGATCAAAGAGGAGTGCCGACAAAGTTCAAAGAGGAGTGCCGACAAAAATCAAAGTGGAGTGTCGACCGACAAAGATCAAAGAGGATTGCCGAAAAAGATCAAAGAGGGTGCCGACAAAGATCAAAGAGGGTGCCGAAAGAGATCAAAGAGGAGTGCCGACAAAGATCACAGAGGGTGCCGACAAAGATCAAAGAGGGTGCCGACAAAGATCAAAGAGGGTGCCGACAAAGATCAAAGAGTAGTGCCGACAATGATCAAAGAGGAGTGTCGACAAAGATCAAATAGGGTGCCGACAAAGATCAAAGAGGGTACCGAAAGAGATCAAAGAGGGAGTGCCGACAACGATCAAAAAGAGTGCCGACAAAGATCAAAAAGGGTGCCGAAAGAGATCAAAGAGGAGTGCCGACAAAGATCAAAGAGGAGTGCCGACAACGATGAAAGAGGAGTGTCGACAAAAATCAAAGAGGGTACCGAAAGAGATCGAAGAGGGTGCCGAAATAGATCAAAGAGGGTGCCGAAAAAGATCAAAGAGGACTGCTGACAAAGATCAAAAAGGATAGCCGACAAAGCTCAAAGAGGAGTGCCGACAAAGATCAAAGAGGAGTGTCGACAAAGATCAAAGAGGGTGCCGAAAGAGATCAAAGAGGAGCGCCGACAAAGATCAAAGAGGGTGTCATAAGAGATCAAAGAGGAGTGCCTACAAAGATCAAAGAGGAGTGCTGACAATGTAAAGTTGACTTCAAGATTTAAATATTAAGGGTTGAACTAAATAACACTAGGTATTTTGTCTAATGCTCTACCGATTCTACCAACTTGTCATCATCATCATCATCCTCATCATCATTACCATGCTCATCATCTTTAGCTTTGTTGTTATCATCGTTACCATCATAGCTTATATTCTAAATTTGAAATATTTTTTACTGGATTTAAATATTTTCTTAACGACTTCCCAGGCTCAGGTAATAATTTTTGTTTTTGTTTTAGTTGGATCACTGTATGTAATCTATTTTTTGTTGTTGTTGTTATTGTTGATGATATTTTGGTTTCTTTTTCCTTTGGTGGGTTTGATGTAGCTCTAAACTGTCTGATCAACTGACTGGATCAACTGCAACCTTCATCATCGTAACCAATGGAGTGCTAGAAAGATGAATATATACATATATATATATATATATATATATATATATATATATATATATATATATATATATATATATAATAATATTAATAATATTAATTAGGGAATATGATTCCAAACTTACAGGGAAAAATTCAACTTAGTAATACTAAATCAAATTTCACAATATATAGAACCAAATAAAGTACTTTATTTGGTTCTAGGCAAATGTTTTATCGTATATTTAATTATTTTCTACATGGTATGATTTAATTATATCATTGTTGAATTGCTACATGGTGGTTCTTCTCTAATTTATATACATACATATATATATATATATATACATATAGACCACATTTATCAAATAATAAAATATATATATTGTTATTTGATAGAGGTGGTCAGCTCAGCTTGAATAGAACTATGACAGATTATCAGTAAATCCAATGATAATCCAATGAAATATTCACGCTTCATCACGTGGCAGTTTAAATGAAGGTTGTATCTTATGCAATTTAAATGAAGGTTGTATCTTATGTAAGAGATTTTTTTTTGTTTAAGGGAAAAATAGAAAAATAAGAGTGAACGTTCATTTTACAAGTGCTGTGTATTAAGTCTATAAAATTGTGCATAAAGTATATAAAATGTATATATAAAATGCCTTAAGTAATCATCATATTCCAATTTCTTTCATTTTTCAATGAGTAGCAGATGAGCAACTATTTTTCCATACAGACACAACACAGGCTACACTTTAATGCTTTTTGGATAAAGTTTCCAGAAATAACCCAATACGTTTAATTCCGTGAAATATTCACGGGTCCTGTTAGTAAATAAATAAAAGACATGAATAATTTCAAAATTATTTCAAAATTTATAGAGAAAAAATGAGGAACCTGCCAACTAGAGAGTAAATACATTATCCCTTTAACATATCTGGTCCAAATACTCTACCTATTTTATGCTCAAAGTAACCAGATCTAGCCTCTCAGACTTACCCAACAATGCCATTCTAAAAATAAACAATCACATATTCAAAATCTCAAAGCTACAAGATAATGCATGATTTATTCAAAATAATATGACTAAATAAACATTACCTTTGACATATTAATCTGAATGATAAAAGGTTAAAGCAAGGATCAGCAAAATGGCTTGTATTGAACACCTAGGCAGTCTATGAGATATCCAAGGGATCAATAAACACCTAAAATGATTTTGAGCATTTAGGGCGCTGAATTATTAGCAAACTAACTGTGGACAAATGCAGAAACTATTTTCCAGGCCAAATATGGATTCACTAACTAGTACTAATCAAAGGCATACTTCACATGAAATGTTCCAATGGCTGTGTGGTAAGAAGCTAGCTTCCCAACCACATGGTTCTGGGTTCAGCCCCACTGCGTGACACCTTGGGCAAGTGTCTTATACTACAGCCTTGGGCTGCCCAAAGCCTTATGAGTGGATTTGGTAGACAGAAACTGAAAGAAGAAGGCAGCAAGCTGGCAGAAACGTTAGCACGCCAGGTGAAATGCTTAGTATTTCGTCTACCGCTACATTCTGAGTTCAAATTCCACCTAGGTTGACTTTGCCTTTCATCCTTTCGGGGTCGATTAACTAAGTACCAGTTACGCACTGGGCTCATATAATCGACTTAATCCATTTGTCTGTGCTTGTTTGTTCCCTCTGTGTGTAGCCCCTAGTGGGCAGTAATGAAATAAGAAACTGAAAGAAGCCCATCATGTGCGTGTGAGCATGAGTGTGTGTGTATATACATACATATGTATGTGTGTGTCTTTGTTTGTACCTCATCACCATTTGACAACAGGTGTTGATGTGTTTACACCTCCATAACTTAGCAGTTCAGCAAGGGCGAAAGGTAAAGTTGACCTTGATGGAATTTGAACTCCAGATTGTAAAGAGCTAGAAGAAATACTACTAAATATTTTGTCTGGCAAACTAATGATTCTGTCAGCTCATCACCTTTTTCAATGCTGGAATGAGTTGAACAGTTCAACATGAACAGATGAGCTAGAGGGCTGTGCTGTGTTCCAATGTTGGCTTTGGTATAGTTTTTAAAGCTGGACGCCCTTTCTAATATCAACCACTTCACAATGTGTACAAGGTGCTTTTTTTTGTGGCACCAGCACTGGTGTGGCCACTAAGTACTTACAAGACAAGAGCCCTCAACTAAGTAAGAGTATAGAATTCAAGGATGAGAAAGATAGTGGGCATCAGTTGTTAGTTGTCGGAGCACTGCATCCTTCAAAACTTCCATGCTTCCTGAGATTCGCCAACACTACACCTAATTTTCTCCCCTCCATACACAAGCAAGCATTTATCTGACTCATACACTGTTCGCTTTCCAGACATTTGTACATTATTGCATATGCTTTATATGCACTTCTGACAAGTTATGGTGCACCTGAGCACTGTATACAATAATTTCATTATCATTTTAAGAGCAGGTGTGTGTAGCTGAAGAGAAAGAGAGAGAGAGAGAGAGAGACATAGACAGACAGACGGACAGCCAGAGAGACAGGGATGTGAGGTCAAGGTACAAAGTAAATATGAAGACGAATAGAATAGAGAAACAGAGGAACAGAAAAAGTGAACAGGTTGGTAA
>NC_043013.1:7005388-7020388 GCF_006345805.1 Octopus sinensis
CAGCCAATATCCCTCGCGGGGAGGACCTGGAGGATGTGGAGTCTTTCGTCTACTTGGGCTCAACGGTGATCCCAAACGGTCAGGGTGCAGCTGAGGTCGATCATTGCATCAATGCTGCTCGATCTGCCTTTGGACGCCTAAAGCGGTGTCTGTGGGACCGAAGGGAGATCTCATCGGTGCCCAAAGGGCGAATATATCAGGCCGTCGTTCGTACAGTACTTCTCTATGGCTGTAAAACGTGACCTATGCGGGTGGTCGATCAATGAAGGTTGGAAGTCTTCGACAATGACTGCCTCCGGTGCATTCTTCGCTGCCATCGGGTGGATCGAGTTCCCACCGCCAATCTCCGACTTCGCCTGTCTCTGCGGCCCCTTCCATCTGTCCTTCTGCGACGGCGCTTGCGGTGGTTTGGCCATGCATGTAGGCGCCCGGTGGGTGAACTGAGCCGTGATGTCCTTCTCCCAACTCCACTTCCCAACTGGCGGAAACGCGCGGGCGGAAACGCGCGGGCGGGCAGCTGAAGACCTGGGCTACGACGATCAAGGAGGACCTCTCCGTGCTCACGGATCCGCAGATGGTCGGCCTACGCCGATGGAACCGTGACTGGCTAGCTATCTCCAGTGAACTGGCGCAGGACTGTTGTGCGTGGGCTGCCATGGTTCGAGATGCCTCGAGGGTGGTAGAAGAAGCCGACTCAACCCGCCCAGGGTGAATGTCACCACAAGTTCATACATACATACATACATACATACATACATACATACATACATACATAGCCTGGGATATGTAACACACTGCCTAAATACCAATCTTGAGAAATTAGGCTTCTCAAAACCAGAAAGGGGAAAACTAATTCGAAGACTACAGATCCAATCCATCAGTGGAACTGTAAAAATCTGTAAAACTTTCCAGAAGTTTATCATTTAAATATATATGAGCATGTCTAGATATGTAACTATATGCATGAAAATTCATACATAAAACATACAATACATACATACAAAAATTACCCTAATATTGATGTTGAAATTCCAATGACGGAACCTTGGATCTAGGTTAGAAACCGGTTCTTTCTCTGTTAATGACATACATATAAAACAGGCTTCTTTCAGTTCCCGTCCACCAAATCCACTCAAAAGGTCTTGGTCGACCAAGAGCCATAGTCGAAAATACTTACTAAAGTCGAAAATACTTTCTCTGAGTTTGCATATCGTTTCAACGATATGGGTTGCAGTTAGTCAATCAATAGAACTATCTTCTCATTACATGATAGGATAAGCAAGCATAAAGATATTTCGTAAGCATTCGTAATATTAACAGAATCCACAAGCAAATTCGTTGTAACAAAATACGTGTGCAGTCTTTCGGAGAAGGAAGTGAGGAAATGACAGAGTTTTCCTTTCCTTGCTTTTAGACACAAGGCCTATTGTTCCTAGACTGTACATGGGATGTCGTCATTTGGAAGTGTGTTAACCATTCGGCCTTTTATATAAGTGAGTGTGTGAATGAGTGAGTGAGTGAGTGACTAATGGATGACTGATTCTGCGTGTGTGTGTGTGTGTGTTTGTGTGTATGAGAGAGAGTTAGAGAGAGAGAGAGAGAGAGAGAAGTCAGTATAGTCAGACAGAACTTTTTTCCATGAAAAAAAAAACACGTAACTGAATCAAATTAAGCTGAAGTTAATATAGTAAACGGTTTTATTATCCAAAATAATATAAAAATATATAAATAATGGTTGCAAAACAGATAAATTCTTCAGTTTATATCTCATTTAAAAAATATATATATAATCTTTGTTTTTAAAAAAAAACTGCTTCTTTTATAGTTTCTTTATTTATTCGTTTGTCCTATTTTTGAAGACATATAAACACATCCTACTGTTTCATTTTAATTTCTACAGGAAACTGCCGTCGCGATGTCTTGGGCTAGTTTCTTGTTTTCTCTCTGCTGTTTACAAATGGGAATAAACATTCTATCGTTATTACTTCTCCAACCCTTTTGTTACCAACCCGGCTGAAACCGCCTCTGGCTCTGAGTACAAATGTCTTGTTTTCATAAGTTTTGAATTTAAATCTTCCACCAAACCTTAGTCACAATTCATGTTCCTAACACTTGCTTATTGATAACTAAGTTATTTTACTAAAATTGTAATTGAAAGAAACACAGAGCATCTCAAAATAAATACAGTAACAAAAGGGTTAATCGAATGAAGAGTTCCTTTACATGTTATGGGTTGAAAGCGGATTGTTCGGGCGTGGCACATCCCTTTACGGGTTATTGAAAATGGCAGCTAAATGAAACAATGTGCTTCAACCTTAAACCAAATATGTCTCGCATATTCGAAGTAAACCACCAAGTTAGGGACATTACATTGTGCATTCAAATCTTACTGAAGCCGAATTTGTTTTTCATCTTTGCTAGGGTTAGTAAAATCAAGGATTCAAAGTTTGGCACAAGACTAGCACATTTAAAGAAAGGGGTAAATCAATAAAGTTGAGGATAAAAGGCAAACTCGACTTCAGCAGAATTTGAACTCAAAAATGTAAAGAGTCGGAAAAAATTCCACTCAGAGCTAACGATTCTGTCAGTTCGATTGGTAAAAAAATAATGGCTCCGAATACATTGGAATTGTTTGTATATAATTTTACTATATTCTACGAAAATTGCCCTTGTGCTTAACTGGATGGAATTTATTATAATTTATAGGAGTTGCGTTGCTGAAGAATTTGTTTGTGTCTGCTACCAGCTAATAACTTTTAATATTCATCAATGCGGTCTAACTTCAACTGTTCTTAAAGCATGCAAGTCAAAGAAAAGTTTATAGGTATTTTTTTTAAGAATTCGTGAAGCGACATCCATCTGGTAAAATAGAGGATTCGATTCATTGACATACAGAATTCACTTTCATATTTCTACATCTTGCGTTCAAATCTCAGACTAAATCTAACTTCGCCTTTTTTTTCCTTTTTCGACTTTCGGTGACCATACATACAGTATTAATAATATACAATGTAACCTAAAAAATTCGGAAACTCACTTAGTCTGGTATTTTCTAATTTAACTAACAACAATAAGAATTTTCACTCGCCCTCCCACCAAAACAATCTTAATTAATTTTTTTCCTTTCTTTCTTTTTTTTTCTACTCCCTGTCATACATTGTCGTTAATACATATTTTCCCTCCAAAAGTTCAGAAATATAAACTAGAATCTCATGAATCATGCTGCTAGTGTTTACTTTTACTGTTTAAATGTACCACATGTACTATTAATGAATTTTCTTTCTGAATGACAAAAACATGTCATCTAAATACGGAATATTCCCAAAGCCAGCATGTGTTGGTTTCAAAGGATTCCAAATCATTAAACATCTGTGCATTTGAAACAGTCGTAACAGTATCGGATAAAACATCCCTTGGTATTTTACTATCTCATCACTGCACATTCTGCATTCAAATCCCGACAAGGTCGACTTAACCTTTGGTACAATCGCAAAGCGATAAAATGAGTACCAGTGTTATACTAGGGTCACTATAATTAACTATTCCCCTCCCATAAAATGTGTACCCACAAGCGCGGGTTAAGTTCATTTATCTTCATTAAATATTGACTTTGGGCCCAATTGGCAGACAAAATAATGCAACTGCGTATTAATAGAGATTGTTGCCGTGCAAAGAATTTGATGTCTTTTGTGTGAGCGACACACTTTCAGTTCATTATTAGAATTACTTGACACCATGCTGTCTGTGCACCTGTGGCAATAAGGTCGCCTTTATGTGGCCACTAAACCCACCTGCTAGAAAAAGCAGTGTCAAATCTCCTTCAAACCACTCCCAACTACAGCGCTTCCTCTACGACGAAATGTTGGAAACCTATAAAAATAGAGCTGGGAGGTGGGGTTCTGCTGTCCAAAATATATAATTTCTTGGCTACATATAACACTCAGTTATTCCATCTTATCACTTGAGAGATGAAGTTGGGAGAAAGAGTTTGTTGTTGATTAATAAAATCATTGTATTGAATAAATAGGCCTGGGGCTCGTGAAAAAACTCATTTATAAATAAAAAAGGGATATACTGTCCTACTCTCTCTCTCTCTTCTCTCTCTCTCTCTCTCTCTCTCTCTCTCTCTCTCAGAAGATGCCACATTGGCTAATGCAGTCAGAGGTATACTTTCTTTTCATTTTATCCTTAAAAAATCCCAAACGAGTCGAAAAGCCACTCAGTGTAAGAGAACGCTGTGAGTTTCGGGTCTCGTGAGATGGCTCAAAGTGATCTAGGACTAAGAAAGTTTATACGAGTACTTCCTGTAGTAGTAGTAGTAGTAGTAGTAGTAGTAGTAGTAGTAGTAGTAGTAGTAGTAGTAACGATCGAAAAGATTAAGACTGACGATGTCACGTCACTGTAACAGGGGATCGATCAAATTACAGACTCCCTTCTGAACCCGGTCGAGGAGATCCAAGTGACAAGATGGATATAGAAAGGATGAGATCGCCATGGCTTGGATCAATGCTGACTAGGGGCTAAAAACAACAGCTCCCTTTGGAAAAGAAATTAAAGATGTATCAACTTTCCATATCTACCCAACACATATATACGGACACACACACTTTAAAAAAAATAATAACTCCCAGACTTCGCCCTATTCTTGTGTCTTATTGGGAATGAATTTAAGGAATTGTTCAACATTGTACGAATCGGTTTTAATACCAAGTTCCTCTGAGAGTTTTATCAACGACTTTTTAGCAGTTATTGGATCGGGTTCAACTGCAGCTATACTTGAAAAAGGTTCTTCTTCTTTATCTTCTAAAAGAGGCTTTTCAAGAAATTGATTGTATCGTATTTTCTTGGATTCGTGTTTGGCTCGAATTAAATTCATTTTTTGCTTGTCTTTGAAAATATGAGCATGCTCTGAAGCCAAGCACATAATCCCCGCTAAATACGTTTGACTATATTTACATTTTACATGTGGTTCGATACCCAGAGATATTAATAAGACGCAAAACATAATGTCAACTCCATAACAGAACTTGATCCAATCTCTGAGATAGATGCCGCCCATTCGTGAATTAATCTCACAAAGTTTTGGTCCCGTCACTGACATAATCATTTCCACGTTAAAAACGCCGCTTTCTAAACCGATTTCAAGACAACATTGGTAAGCAGCAACGATCAGTTGGTTCTGCTTTTCATCTGAAAGAATCGAAGGCAAAAGAGCTGCCGTTTCTGTGAAATTGGGTAACCTGGTTGGACCGTTATCCGACACAAAAGCTGCAATTAATTTACGCTTATATATTATGATATCCACATCATGTTCGGTGCCTTGTAAGTAATCCATCAATATAAAAGAACGACCTAGACATAAACCAACACCAGACATTTCTAAGTCCGATAACTGTTGATAATATTGTTGGCACTCTTCTTCGTTTTGTACAAGTTTGACCCCAACTGCACTCGAGCCATATTCCAATTTCAATACTAAAGGTAAGGAAGGCTTGTTGTTTTGGAAGATTTTGGAGATATCAGACTGTGTGTTAATTTCATAAACGTTTGAAGAATACAAAAACGTACGTGGCCAATGAGGAATATCTCCCTTTCGCTTCTGTAGCCATTTAAAAGTAAGGTATTTATTTTTTGCAATGGTGCATGCTTTATAATTTGATCCTGTTAGGTTCAAAAGTTCGCATATCGCTGCCGCAAGACGGACATTTTCATCCCAGAAAGTAATACAGCCATCAATTGTTATACCTCTAGCTTGAAGCTTGGCAATAATTTCGGTGGCATTTTTATACGTCCGTTTCAAGTCAGTCAGATCATGTGGTATGAAAGTGATATCTTGACTCAAGTTTTTAGGTTTCTCTGTATTTACCAACACAATCTGTGGAATAAATTAACAAAAATGAAACATATTTTGGGAAAAAATAAAATACATAGAAATTTAAGAATAGAATCATGTCATAAATCTAGCAGTTATATGATCAACGGGATTCCAACGGTTGACATCCCGTAATATTAAAGGCGTTTGGGATTTATATTATCTAACGTCTTCACTTGTTGTCATTGTCGCCATCTTCCTCTTCGTTGTTGATATTGTTCTGGATGGTAGGATATGATTTTAGAGATATTTTGGCTGTTATTTCAAATCTCGTTCAACTTTGTAGAATAGTTTTCATAGTCCTTACGTATAGCGTAAAAGAGTTTCGGAAAAATTCTCCTTACTTATACTGACTATAAAGTCATTAAGAACATCAATCAGTTACTTTTTCATTAGGTTAACGCGCAGTTTACCGTCGTGAAAAAGTGAAAGTAAATTGTTCTTAAAGAATGAAAGTATGGTAATAAAGAAACTGGAAGTGACAACAGTGACATCCGTAATTTCATGTAAATACCGTATGTGACATAACCAGTGTATCCGATAGATAAACGCACATTTATTTAATATTACATGAAAAACGTACATATATTTAATATAAGATGACAAAAAAATCACATTTACAGGAAAGCATAGAAGTCATTGATGCATGAAATGAAATTCGCGAATAGTTTTTCACGATCTTTAAATCTGCTTCGCCACTCATACTAACGGAGATATGATAGCAATAAATCATTGCTAGTCCCATATTGTTGCCTAAGTCTTTTGTTGACGAGCACCCATCGCCCTTGTATAGTTGTATGTAAGTTATCAATCTTGTGAGTATAGAAGTTACTGAGGCCCACATAAAAAGCCCACCCGTTGGTTATCGAACGCGTTCTATGAAATTTTGGTTAATCTCTATTGTCTCTTCTGATATCTAATGCAATTTATTTTCCCTGTTTTATAACAGTTAGCTGCTTATTAACCTTTCATTCATTACAGATTCGTTTTTTTTTTCTTTTTGTTTATATGTATCGTACTACTTATATAGAAAGCCACGAAACTATAATGCAAAGGGATTAAATCAGGCGTGCATAACACAAATAACTGAAAGCTCGTCAGTTCCCACGAGGCCACTCGCCTTCACCCATTTCTGACAATAAAAAAATCTGAATTGAATTGAAAATTGAAACGACAGATTGCTTGACAGATATGCCAAGTCAGCCATTATAAAAACAGCGAACAAGCTAGGAAATATACTTCAAATATTCACCTTAATTCCGTAGTCTCTGGTATCCTTCAAAGTAAACCGTTTTCCGTACGATCCATCACCGACGAAAAGTACAGTTTTACCTTTCACCAGAAAACGTTCGGATCTTGAAATCATGGTATTCACCAGTTCTTTGGCAGCTTCTCCAATTTTATCTTTGTTGATGAATTCGTTAATTTGGCAGTTTATCATGCAATCGTGTCCATTTACTTCAATTAACACGGGTTCGAATTTTGACTGATTTTTCCGCACTAAAAAGTCAAGTCCTGAAATTCAGAGTAGAGATAGTAAACTAAGCGGTGAGATTAATACAGGTATATATGAAAAGGAGTGTATATATATATATCTAACATCAAAATAAGCAACAAGGATATCCAGAGGTAATGCAGTACGATCGTTTCAAGCAACTCCATTTAATTGAACAATGCAATCATTACATCAATTTAAATGCAGAGCAATCCTCAGCTTCATAAAGACATAGAATTTAATTAAATTAAAATAGATGGACACATTAGTATAATTTTACCTAAAATCTCCAAGAAGGTTAGGAGATAGACAAAGAACATGCTGTCTTCACTTCAGCTTAGAAGCTACTAAGGTATCAGGAAGAAAGACTTGTTGCAAATTTTGTTTGTCACTTTTTTATGGGGTCAGTTTTAATTTATAGACTAGTTTAGCAAATATTTGTATATCTAAGGCCAAAAGAAAAAGGAGCAGTGCCTGCTAGGAAGGGGGTTGAGGGAGTCCACAGAAATCACAGTGGGTATAGTCATAAAAAACTATCAAGATTTATTAGAAGCAATATAATGAGCTTTGGTGAAGGAAATCTTAAATCAAGATGTTAGCTGACAATTAAAGGGGCTAGTCAATAGTAGACCATTGATAATGAAACAGGGGAAATCTTATCATGTAGTACTATAGTTAAATATTTCAAACAATATTGTCATATTGTATAAAGTTAAAGTTTAAGATTATTCAGAAGATTGTTAAGAAGAATATTATAATAAAAGGATAAAAAGTTTTTTTGAATACTTTTGAGTATATGCCAAACTTTTACCACAATAGAGGGAGGAAAAGAAAGGATCTAGAAATAGTTTAATATTTATACATATTATATACTTAAATACTAACTTATCAGATGGTATCTATGAAGATTGATCAATCGGTATTTACTGGTATTTAATGAAGGAGTACTGAGTTAAAAGAACATGCTAACTATATGTTAATTAAATTTTAATCTAAGCAGTTTATTTTAAGTAGTGAATATACCAGTATTGTTTTATACAAGCTAAGTATGAATTTATAGAGGTACAAAAATTAGATTTATTTTTGGATATCCTTGTTGCTTATTTTGATTTTAATCACCTTATTTTGAAATTGTATGGATAATACCGCACTAAATTCTGGTGCCTCAACTGAAGTACCATATTCATCTGAATCTAAATTTTTGCTGAACTCGTCTACCATACCCACACGATATATATAACACAGATTAACATGTCGCAACATAAAAATTAATTACCATACTCCATCTACATATAGAAGCATACGTACACTCTTATATGCATATATTATATGTATGTATGTGTATATGCATCCAGCATGCATATATGATAATATATATGGATATGAATATGTGTGTGTCTGTGGGTTTGTGTTTGTTCTCACCACCGCTTGGCAATCGGAGGTTGGTTTGTTTATCTCCCCCTAACATAACAGTTTCACTAAAAGCGACCAGTAGTATAAACACCAGACTTTAAAACGTAACAACTAGTGTCGATTTGTTCGACTAAATCCTTAAAGGTGGCGCCCCAGTATGGCCGCAGTCCAACGGCTGAAGCAAGTAAAAGATAAAAGACACACTGCAAAGATGAATTCCACTTCAGCCTCAGGTGTGTGGTTTGGTTTTATTATCTCTGATCCTTATTAATCCACCTCTACATAATCAGTCATCCTTCACCGTTAAAAAAAAATCCGTACATTTACTTTCTCTTCCATGCCTTCCATATTTTTGTTTCCAAAATATTTTCTCTTGAATTTTGCAGGTACCAAACATTCTTCACTCTTAGATATTTCAACTTTTCCTAACTTCTACCTCCCGTTCTTTACCATTCCTTACATACACCAATCATCACTCACTGTACATTTTCCCCAACAAAATCTTTCTTTCACCCTGTAGTTTTATAGGCCATATAAATCATTGCATTCAAGTATTTTCTTATTTAATTCTATTTTCAGATTCATCTACCATAACTCAAAAGAGATTGCGATTGCCGTTTTAAAAGGTTAAGCTTAGATTTAAATGCTAATTTTAACCTTTTGTCGTATTCTTCTCTAAAACGATCCTTCTTACCAATTACTTTCAACGTTGCTCATTAGTTATTCCTAAATATTTATAGCCACCTGTATCTACACGTTTTATCATTTAGGCCTACTCACCTCACAAACACATCCCATTTCCCTCAAATACTCGTTTCTTTCTTTTACTAAGTCTTCAATCGCAAATTCCATCCTAATTGATTCGTTAAATTCATGCACTGTTTCCCCTAAGGAATTTTAGCTGATCTTCATTTCTTAATGAAAAGTTACTTTTATAAAATGTTGAGTCGGTGAGTGGAGCAGTGAAATCTGTAAAGCGTCAGACAAAAGACCTTGTAACTTGAAGCTATCAACTACGCCCTTATGCCCTGAGCTCAAATCACGTAAATATCAAATTTATTTTTCATTCTTTGAGTACATGATAGGCACTTCCCAAATTAATAATTATTTACATCTATTTAAAAAAAAACGATACAGGTGAGTGTATCGGTGGAGGGGAACTGACAAACTTTTCTTCGGCTCTTTATAATGAATGAACCTTTATGCTTTGAGTTCAAACCCCACAAGCACTAACTCTATATAGTGACAAGCAGATTCATACAATAAAATATATTATATCTATCATTATTTAAGTCTCTGTTTCTTTATTCCTTACACCACTGTAGAATTTTAACCGAAGACCGCCAGTACAATCAAACTGCTATGAACAGCGATTTTAGCTCTGCATTAGTAACTATTATAGTGCGACTGATAGCGGAAATTACAATAACATTTAAAGTTAAATTAATAGTTATCGCCATACTAATATGGCAATCTTATAAATATAAGACTAAAGCTGTCGCTGATTAGCTCCATGAGGCCATCGCCTTAAGCTAGCTATTTGACACACAAACTGCGTCCATTATAAAGTTAAATTGTTTTTTCTATAATGCATGGCATGCATATATTAGAAGAAATAGGGTTCTCAGAAATCTGGATGGTTTTATATTTACAGATTTTTATTAATATGTCACATGATTTTATAAGTCATATATTAGCGCTTGCATCTACTCTAGTAGACTCTCAAATCTGGAGAGTCTACTAGAGTAGATGCAAGCGCTAATATATGACTTATAAAAACATGTGACTTACTAATAAAAATCTGTAAATATAAAACCATCCAGATTTCTGAGTACCCTATTTCTTCTAATATATAATACCTGCACATCACCTCCAAACCTTCTAATATATATATATATATATATATATATATATATATATATATATATATATATATATATATATATATATATATATATAAGGGGAGGTAATTTCATGCCTCATTCACTATTATAATGCGGTTACAATGACAGGATACGAAACAATCAATCACTCTCTTAGCCTGCTGCATTTTCTATTCGGCTTCAAATAGCAAATTGTTTGACAAAATAAAATTCCTCAATAAAACAAATCAGTCTACAACGTTTTATACTTTACCTATTATATCTGTCTGAGCACCAATTCCACCGCGTTCATCTTCGTTAAGTGACTCATCAAAGGACATGATGGCTTTCAGAGTCCGTTCAGACATGCTGATTAATTTGTTCTTGATGTCTTTTATATTTTCTTCTGAGACATGCCAGGTTTTGAGAGATGCTTCCAATGACTGTGGGATAGTGTTGTCTCCGTTGATTGGCTTACACGACTTTGCAACGCCACAGACAGTCTGAAAATAATGAGAAGGTTTAATTTACGAAGAAAAGGGATAAGTGGTAGTGGTGGTTGGAGTAGGAGTTTGTATCTTAACTCCAACCACCACTATTACGGGTTTGCACGATGAGATCAGTGATAATCTGATTGTGCACACTTGTAGTTGGAGGTACTCCAGCCAGGACCAACCCTCGCGTAAACATATATACAAGAATGTATAATCACACAGGCACACCACTTTCATCTTTCTCTCACACATACATATGCACACACAAATACATACATATACATGTGTGTGTGTAGGTAGGTAGGTATATATGTACACTTACATATATGGGAAGCACTCCGTCGGTTACGACGATGAGGGTTCCGGTTGATCCGAATCAACGGAACAGCCTGCTCGTGAAATTAACGTGTAAGTGGCTGAGCACTCCACAGACACGTGTACCCTTAACGTAGTTCTCGGGGAAATTCAGCGTGTCACAGAGAGTGACAAGGCCGGCCCTTTGAAATACAGGTACAACAGAAACAGGAAGTAAGAGTGAGAGAAAGTTGTGATGAAAGAGTACAGCAGGGATCACCACCATCCCTGCAGGAGCCTCGTGGAGCTTTAGGTGTTTTCGCTCAATAAACACTCACAACGCCCTGGAATCGAAATCGCGTCTGGGAATCGAAATCGCGATCTTACGACCGCGAGTCCGCTGCCCTAACCACTGGGCCATTGCGCCTCCACACTTACATATATATCTACCTACGAGCTGGCAGAATCGTTAGCACTCCGGGCGAAATGCTTAGCGGTATTTCGCCTGTCGCTGCGTTCAGTGTTCAAATTCCGCCGAGGTCAACTTTGCCTTTCATCCTTTCAGGGTCGATAAATTAAGTACCAGTTACGCACTGGGGTCGATATAATCGACTTAATCCGTTTGACTGTCCTTGTTTGTCCCCCTCTGTGTTTAGCCCCTTGTGGGTAGTAAAGAAATAGGTATATATGTATACTTACCTACCTATCTGGCATACATACTTACATATGTATACAAAAATATATACATTCACAGACGTACACAAACGTACACATACCAACAAAAAGAACCAAGCACATATACACATATGCACAAACTCACACATGCATATTATATACATGTGTGTGTGTGTGTCTGTGTATACATCACACACTCACACGTAAATAAACACACCAGATGTATAATCCCGAATATGCATTTTCTTTAAACAAACGATTGTGTGTGATTTGAGTAAGTCTTAGTTTCCATATCTAGTAAGCCAAACCACCATGTAGAGGTTCCCTTGTTGGTTTAATATTATTGGTTAGCGAGATTAGTAAAAAATAGAATAGATAAAAATAAGAAGACTGGTTATTAGCTTATTAGATTCCCTTGTTGTTTTAATGTTTTGTGGACAACTTGTTTTTACATACATGAGGATTCATCATGTACAGATATTAATATGGATCGGATATTGTTGTGATGTGTTGCAAATGATGTAAAGTCAAACAAACTAACCTTTGACACGTGTGGAAGGTCATCTGATGTTCGACACACTGTTGTTCTAACACGAAAGTTGTAATCTGTTTCATAATAATAAAAATAAAAAAAATAAAAATGAGCAAAATAAAATAATACTATTGCCTTGTGTGGCGGGGAGGGAAATAATCGAATACATTGATTTATAACACAGGCAGAAGGCCACAGATTTGTAGTGAGTTGGAGAATAATCCCCAATTTGATTTTTAACATACGCGCATGGTCAGAAATTTGGAGGAAGTAGATGGTCGGTGAAAATCCCTCAAGTACGTATTTTATCGACCCCCCGGAAGAATCACGTCCAGTAAGAGACTCTGGACGTCGACAGCAATTAACTGGTTGGTCTGTTCCAGAAGATTTTTGGTCTGGAGCCTAGGGATGACTTCCAGGAATCCATGTCCAAGCAATGCTACCAGGCGCATTGCCAGTTCAGGATAAACTCAACAGGCATGGTTGAGCTGGACATGCCTGAGATGTGTGCTGAATGAGGAAACCATCTGCGCATGCTCGTACAGTACTCCTGGAATTTCTAGCTTCTGGAGTTATGCCAAACAGCCTTTATCACGTATAGGACGGATTCAGCTATCGGTTCAATTTCATTATTATTATCATAAGACGGCAATTTGCCCGAATTATTAACCCGCCGGATAAAATGCTTAGCGGCATTCCGTCTGTCTTTGCATTCAGAATACAAATTCTGCCCAGGTCGACTTTGCTTTTATCCTTTCGGGGTCAATGATACCAGTTGAGCACTGAGATCAATATAATCGACTAGTCCCCTTCAACAAAATTTCAGACCTTACGCAAAGAATTATTATTATTATTATTATTATTATTATTATTATTATTATTATTATTATTATTATTATTATTGAGTGTGAGAGCAGTGCATGCCATCAAATTGACACTGGGATAAAATATACGAAGCCTGGTATACCCATCATGACTATCCATCTGATAAGGGTGTACACGACATGGTATTTCATATCAAGATAAACAGCGCATGACCTTGCAAATGTAGCCCAGTGATAAGTTTCTTCAGGTTGAGTAGCCCATCCCGCTCAAAAGGTCCCTGAATAAGGGTTGCTCAAAGATGTTTAACAAAGCACTCATGTTGCCAGAGGTGAATTATCCGAACCCCCTAAAATTCCTCTCAACACATGTCTATGGTGCTCCTTCACTACTTCTGCTCGTGATCAGAGATGCACATATCGTCAGCCACCAAGGGACATGCTCAACTGGTTAAAGTCATACAACTGACAAGCAAATCTGTGGAATTGAGAAGAATATTTGCTGTAGACCATCTTTTATACGCAGACAAAACAATGTACATAACACTTCCAATCAGTTAAGATCAGCAGCCATGAGAGCCACTGTCTGGTACTGTATCAGGGCATATTAAGCAGAATATTTGCTGTAGCCCATCTTTTATACCAAGACAAAACAATGTACATGATAACACTTCCAGTCAGTTAAGATCAGAAGCCATGAAAGCCACTGTCTGGTACGGTATCATTATTATCATTATTATTAGTATTTGGTGCCTGGCACCTAGACTGTTGTCAGGAGTTCACATTCCTCTAGCAGTCGGGCAATGAGATCGGTGACGGTCCCGCTTTAGAAACTTAGAGGGGATTAATGGCGGGAAAGTGCGAGGACGTTCTCAGAGGGACTCTGGGCACCGATGAGAACGACCGGATAGTCTGTTCCGGAGGACTTTCCGGTCGGGAACTAACATGGGTAATTTCCAGATGTCCTTGGTCTGGCAGTGCTACCGGAGGACGCTACCGGTTCGAGATAGACTCCACAGGCACGGATGTGCTGTCAGACGAGCTTGTCCGAGGTGCGCGCAGTAATGAAACCGTTCTGCACGCCCTTGTTCAGTGTCCGGGCATTGCTGGCTTATGAGGTTATGTCGAACAGCTGCTGTTACATTGAATATTGCAGTCCTAGAAATGCATTCTTCAGGGAACCAAAACGTGACGAGCATCACAAGTGGAAACACATTAATCATAGATCTGCCCAGTCCGGACGACATGAAACAAGACATAAAACATAAGCAACTGATGAGATTGTAATATAAATGATATTAAACAATAGTTTTGATCTCACCTTCAGTGACAGGTAAGTTGTCAATGCATTCTTCTAAAATTACTGCATCACCTTCTTCTAATCTGTGGTAAACTGAAACTGCTGTTTCCACTAATTCTTCCACAATGGGTTTATTGAAAGACACCAGTTTGCTTCCAAACCATGAAGGACCGGAGGGTTTTATAACAAGCTGGAATGAGAAGAAATGGAGAAAAAAAACGAATGTCTTAATATATTTTTAC
>NC_043013.1:7025388-7032888 GCF_006345805.1 Octopus sinensis
AAACAAGAAGCAAATTTACGTTTAGAGCAATAATATAAACGAATAAAGTCACGTCATTCATATTAACTCAAATATATATTTTTATTTAATATAGGCGCAGGAGTGGCTGTGTGGTAAGTAGCTTGCTTCTCAACCACATGGTTCCGGGTTCAGTCCCACTGTGTGGCATCTGGGGCAAGTGTCTTCTGCTATAGCCCCGGGCCGACCAATGCCTTGTGAGTGGATTAGGTAGGCAGAAACTTAAAGAAGCCCGTCGTATATGTATATATATGTATATATATATGTGTGTGTGTATTTGTATGTCTGTGTTTGTCCTCCTAGCATTGCTTGACAACCGATGCTGGTGTGTTTACATCCCCGTCACTTAGCGGTTCGGCAAAAAGAGACCGATAGTATAAGTACTGGGCTTATAAAGAATAAGTCCCGGGGTCGATTTGCTCGACAAAAGGCGGTGCTCCAGCATGGCCGCAGTCAAATGACTGAAACAAGTAAAAGATAAAAGATAGAAAAGATAAAGATATTTCTTTACTACCTACAAGGGGCTAAACACAGAGGGGACAGACAAAGGGATTAAGTCAATTGCATCGACCCAGTGCGTAACTGGTACTTAATTCATCGACCTGAAAGGATGAAAGGCAAAGTCGACCTCGGCGGAATTTGCACTCGGAACGTAACAACAGACGAAATATGGCTACGCATTTCACCCGGCGTGCTAACGTTTCTGCCAGCTCGCCGCCTTATTTTTATTTAATATATTTCCTCTGAGTACACGCTTGTGTTTCTACTAATCGCAGCAGTAACATAATTAGTGTGGCGATGCATTAGTGGACAACAACGAGAAAGCCTTGACAGTAAGTTACTTCGTATGTATAAAACCGATGAACTATGGCGATTAACACAGAAAACAACTTTACAAGAAGAGCGTTACGAATCGAAATTAGATATTAAAAATTAAAATTAACTTACAGAAATGAGAATTATAGTCATGTTATTAATATTAGTTTCAAATTTTTACATAAGACCAGTAATTTCGGGATTGGGGTTAAGTCGATTACATCGACCCCAGAATTCATCTGATACTTATTTAATTAATCCCTAAAGGATGAATGGCAAAGTTGACTTCGTCGGTATTTGAACTGAGAATATTAAGTCGGAAGAACTGCTGTTAAGCATTCTGCCAATTCATCGCCTTAGTAATATGAGTAATATTAGAAATGAGTATGCAAGGCGACTAGCGGACAGCATCATTAACACGCCGGACAAAATGCTTAGCGGCATTTCGTCCGTCTTTGCGCTCTAATTTCAAATTCCGCCGAGGTCGACTTTGCCTTTCATCCTTTCGGAGTCGATAAAAATAAGTAGGAGTTAAGCACTGGAAGCGATACAATCGACTTATCCCCTCCCGTGAAATTACTGGCCCTGTGCCAGCATTTGAAATCATTATTAGAAATGGTCATAAGGTGGCGAGCTAGCAGAATCGTTAGCACGCCGTGCGAAATGCCGAGCGTCATTTCGCCCGTCTTTGCGCTCTGAGTTCAAATTCCGCTGAGGTCGACTTAGCCTTTCATCCCTTCGGAGCGGATAAAAATAAGCATCAGTTGAAAACTGGGGTCGATGTAATTGACTTGCCTCTCCCCAAAATTATTGGCTTTGAGTGACAAAACTTGAAACCAAAATAAGAAATGATCGTCTCAGGAATATAACGAAAATATCTTTTTATCGTAAAGTATCGTTGCAGGGAACTCGATAGACATGAAATGAATCTATGTTTTGAGCAATAATATAACAGTTTCAAATTTTGGCACAATGCCTGCAATTGTAGGGAGCGAAAATTAATCGATTACTCTCACCCCAGTACTCAAATGGTACTTATTTTATTGATCTCGAAACAGAACGCAAGGTGCTGGAAGAATGCCGTTAAGCATTTTGTTCGACGCGCTAGGGTTTCCGCAAGCTCGCTACCTTCAAAGCAATAATGTAATGAAATGAAATTATGGCTAACACAAAAGAACACTATAAAATAAAAGTATGTAATAAGTAAATAAGTGTGAGAGACTAGCGTCCTAGCCAAGTGACAAGGTGCCTCACATTTTCTTGATCCTATAGAAACAGGAGTAAAATACCAACACCGTGGATAATACAGTTCAATGGGGAGAGAATTAAGGAAACGAGATCAGAAATCGAGATTAGTAGGTTAAACAACTTACCTTTATAGAAAGCTATGGCCTTGTTGACGTACAAAGAGAATTTGGAACTTTGTGTAGAAGATGGTTCCTTGCTAAGCCAGGAATCTGAAAGAACCAGAAGCATATTTCCTGGACATTGTTCGCCTCCTTCTAACAAAACACTCAGACATTCAACAGGAGATGATAAAACGGTGATTGAAACCTGTTGATGGGAGAAAGTCTTAACTTTGGATGTTTTGTCCTGCGTCTCTGGAAAACCAGTTTCGAATAATGAATGTTGCAATGCTTTGTAATATTGTCGAGGAATTTCTTCATTAATTCTTGATAAAATTTCAGGAACTTCCCAAGACTCGTAATTCCACAACGGACATGTATACTCATCAAAACCTTCTGCATCTTCCTAAAACAAGAATCGAATAACAGAAAATAAATGGAAAATATAATTAATTTCTCTCCTTTTCTAAACAAAACTAACCAACGATCGAACCTCTATATAATTGTTTCTCACCTGTTTTGATTTGTGGTACACTGAAAATAACAAAATTACTGGCATTCTTCGTATGGAAAGTTAAAAAGAAAAACAACTTTGTTTTAAAGTTGGAAATTTAGAAAAAAAATTAAGAAAAACTATTGTTTATCTTACGTATTTGTAACAAAATTTTTCAAAATGATCAAGCATTAGTATGGACTTTCTAAAGTCTTAAGTTATATCTTGAGGATTTCGTTACGCCATTAGATAACCCCTTCAGACCATCACCACTGCGCATCTTTCTATGTTGTGGTTCAACTTGCTAAAGATAGTAATCTAGTCTTTCTCAAACCACAACCTACCACCTAAGAAAATACTGTAATCCTAGACGCAATATTTATTGAAAAAACAAAGGAACATGGGGGCGGTCACATCTGGAAGGTCTTTCGTCACAGGTCAAGCCGACCAGAGTTAATGAAAGGTTACAAACCAACAAACTTTCATTCAAATTTTAGAAAAAGTCAATGTAACAATGTGGTGTCTGTACATTTCTCAAGGGCACTAGCAAAGTTTATTTGAGTCAACCCGGAATCGAAACCGACCACATAGAATCGAACTTGACACCGTAGGAAAGATAGAGATAAAAAGATAGTCAGAGAGAGAAAGGGGGGAGGGAGAGACTGGGGGAAAAGAGAATATGTAACAAAGACAGAAGACGGACCGATTAACAAATGTTTCACGATTAGCGATGATTGAGGTTGCATCAGTTTTCCCATTTTTTCTTTTTAACAATGGCCGATATGAAAACATGAAGAATAACAGGAGTGGCCAGGAAAAATAAATTGCACCTCTAAGAAGTAAGGGTTGCTGTATAACGGGTAAATGAGAGGCGGTGAGTCTGAATGGACCAATTGAAAATCAAATGTCTTAACTATAAACGTCAAGCAGTTGGTGGGACACAACCTAAGCATCCATCTCTTTAGGGTTTTTTTAATCTTTAACTTGTTTCAGTCACCGGGTTGCGGCCATGCTGGGGATTTAGTCAGACTTGAAGGATTTAGTCAAACAAACCAACCTCAGTACATATTTGTACTGGTACTTATTACTTATTCTATGGGTCAATTTTGTGAAATTTCCAAGTAACTGGGACATAAACAAACCAACACGTGTCGTCAAGCGGTGGGAATGGGTTGACAGATACAAACACAAATACACACATACACCATATACACATGTATGACGAGCTTCCACACAGTTTCCGTCTAACAAATTCACTCATAAGGCATTGGTTTGCCCGAGGCTATATAGTAGAAGTTGGTAATTTTATAAATACAATTAAAGCTTTCACTAGATAATCTGTACCACATAACACAAATAAAAGTGTTGATATAGATATTACAAACGTGTGTGTGTGTGTTAGAGAGAGAGAGAGAGTGTGTGTGTGTGTTGTGTGTGGTGTGTGTGTGTGTGTGTGTGTGTGCTTATTTTTGGAAGCATTCCGTCAGTTACGACGATGAGGGTTCCGGTTGATCCGAATCAACGGAACAGCCTGCTCGTGAAATTAACGTGTAAGTGGCTGAGCACTCCACAGACACGTGTACCCTTAACGTAGTTCTCGGGGATATTCAGCGTGACACAGAGAGTGACAAGGCCGGCCCCTTGAAATACAGGTACAACAGAAACAGGAAGTAAGAGTGAGAGAAAGTTGTGGTGAAAGAGTACAGCAGGGATCACCACCACCTCCTGCCGGAGCCTCGTGGAGCTTTTTAGGTGTTTTCGCTCAATAAACACTCACAACGCCCGGTCTGGGAATCGACACTGCGAACCTATGACCGCGTGTCCGCTGCCCTAACCACTGGGCCATTGCGCCTCCACTCGTGTGTGCTTATATGTGTGTCTGAAAATACTTACTTGAACTTCTTCGTAGATATCTTCTTCAGTCACCCACCTTGTTGGAGATTTCTTGGCATCAAGACTTTCGTTGACAGAATTGGTAACAGCTTCCATCGTTTTTACTAACAAATAAGATATCCTGAAGAAAGAAATAAAAATAATAATATTATCTGATTTAGTAGTAAGGCCAGTAATTTTGAGATGAGGAAGTTAATGGATACTATCAGTACCAATGCTTCCAAAGTACTTCCTTTTATTGACACTGAAAAGATGAAAGGCGAAGTTGACCGCAACAGGATTTGAACTCAAAACGTAAATACCGCAGAACAATTTCCCATCCTTCTATCTTTAGTAATTGTTTCAGACTTAGGCTACAGGCTAGCAATTTAGAGGGAAGGAAGTGATTCGATATCATTAGCCCCAGCACGTCCGTGGTACTTTATTTTATCGTTTTCGGTAGGATGAAAGGCAAGATCAGCCTCGGCGGATTTGAACTCAGAGCATAAAGACAGACGAAGTACCACTAAGCCTTTCGCTCGTCCTGCTAACGATTCTGCCAGTTCACCACCACCACCACCACCACAATAATAATAATAATAATAATATAATAATAATAATAATAATAATAATAATAATAATAATAATAATAATAATACTAATAATAATAATAATCCTTTCTACTATAGGCACAAGGCCTGAAATTTTTGGGAAGGGGATGAGTCGATTACATCGACCCAGTGTTCAACTGGTACTTACTTTATCCACCCCGAAAAGATGAAAGGTAAAGTCGACCTCGGCGGAATTTGAACTCAGAACATAAAGACGGGCGAAATGCCGCTAAGCATTTTGCCCTGCGTGCTAATTATTCTGCCAGCTCGTCGCCTTCGCTATGATAATAATGATAATAATAATAATAATAATAATAATAATAATAATAATAATAATAATAATAATAATAATAATAATAATAATCCTTTCTACTATAGGCACAAGGCCTGAAATTTTTGGGAAGGGGATGAGTCGATTACATCGACCCAGTGTTCAACTGGTACTTACTTTATCCACCCCGAAAAGATGAAAGGTAAAGTCGACCTCGGCGGAATTTGAACTCAGAACATAAAGACGGGCGAAATGCCGCTAAGCATTTTGCCCTGCGTGCTAATTATTCTGCCAGCTCGTCGCCTTCGCTATGATAATAATGATAATAATAATAATAATAATAATAATAATAATAATAATAATAATAATAATAATAATAATAATAATAATAATAATAATAATAACCCTTTCAATTGGAGGCACAATGCCTCAAATTTGGGGGAAGGAATTAAGTCGATTAGATTGACCCCAGTGCGTAACTGATACTAATTATATTGACCATGAAAGGATGAAAGGCAAAGTCGACGACCCTCGACAGAATTTGAAACCAGAACGTAAATACGGACGAAATGCCGATAAGCATTTTGTCCGGCGTGCTGATGATTCCGCCAGCTCACCGACTTAAATAATGGTAATAACAGGTTCTAATACAGGCACTTAACCGGCAATTTCTAAGGGAGTAGGAGTAGTTGATATCATCAACCTTAGTGCTTGACTGGTACTGTATTTCTTCGACCCCCGAAGGATAAAGGTAAAATTTACCACGGCAGGATTTGAACATAGGGTTAGAACATAGGAAACCAGAAGAATTATCGTAAGGCATTCTCCTGAAGTCTTAAAGATTCTGCGAGGGTAGTCTCTGATTTAGGCACAAAGTGAGTCATTTTGAAGGAAGGGAGTTCGTTGATACTTTCACCACTGGTGCTTAATTGGTCCTTTATTTTATCCATCTCGAAAGGACAAGAAGTAAAGTAAACCTCGGCAGAATCTGAACTCAGAATGAAAAAGATCATAGAAGTACTAAGGCCGATAAGGTGATCCAGCATGGCCGCAGTCTAATGTCCAAATATAGTAAAACTAGCAGTATCGCCCGGCGTTGCTCAGGTTTGTTTCGACCCTTTAGAATTGGAAATTTTGAAAAGTAAAAATTTTGCATTATGTAGCTTGTTATTCTCTTTAAGTGAACATTTTTCTGGTTGAAATACACCGAAAACTGGCGACGCAGCAGTCAATAAATCGTAAAAAATAAGGATTTTCATAGAAAAAAAGCACCTTTTTGATGTAAATAATTTTTGGTGTTAACATGGTCCGATTTGAATGTTTACTTCTACGGAAGGAAGAGCAAGCCTTCTTCTATCATACTCTCAGTTTTGGTCAACTTGCGCCGCAGGGTCTCGGAGGAGATAGTGTTAGTTGAAGGCTACCAAACCTGCCACACGCAGACAACTTATATAGAGATAATTTTAAAATAATTATAAATAAAATAGTATCTGCCAAAACGAAAATTGGTTGATATCTTAGAAATAAAAGAGAAAAATATTATCTCTGTGGTGAGGTCGGAGTTCGTGAGAAATAAAAATATCAGAAAGCATATAAAGATAACAAAAGCCATTCGTGATAAAAAAGTTAGACTGAGGTTGAATGTAGAAATTAAGATTAATAAATGTTATAGGATTGGTCTCTTGACAAGTTCATATTTTATTATATATATATAAAAAGAGCCGAAATACCCAGCGTTGCTCAGGTTAAGTCTCACACAACGTTCATGTTGCCGCACACACACACACACACACACAGATAGATAGATAGATAGATAGATAGATAGACAGACAGACAGACAGACAGACAGATAGATAGATAGATAGATAGATAGATATAGATAGATAGATAGATAGATAGATAGATAGATAGATAGATAGATCTATGTCGACCAGATTATCAGGTGTTATTATACAATGCGTTTCTTCGCATTGTCGCATTGTAGTGAAGGTGCGTGACTTAGGGGTTAGGGGTTCTCATCTAATGGTCGTAAGGTCGTGAGTTCGATTCCCGGTAGTGCGTTATGTTTTTGAG
>NC_043013.1:7040388-7085388 GCF_006345805.1 Octopus sinensis
ATACAAGTCCAGCAATTTTGGAGGAGGAATAAGTCGATTACACTGACCTCAGTGCTCAACTGGTGTTCATTCTATCGACCCCGACAGAATTTGAACTGAGAACATACAAACGGAAGAAATGCCGCTAAGCGTTTTACCAGAGTACTAACGAATCTGCCAGCTCGCTGCTTTATCCTATAATAAAATGTTTTTTGTTTTTTTTTAAAGTACTCTTTATCTAGCTCAGAAAGAAGCTTTGTTTTATTTAGTTCACGTCACTTTACGGGCTGATAATTCAACCAAAATTCCGTCAGTGCAGTCACATTAGTACAAACATGTTATTCACAACATCATACATGGACAAAAATTGAGACGAGGTAACGAGCTGGGTGACTACTCTCACCCAGAAATGGGCCGAAAGAAAGCGATCCGTGGAAGGTCGGGCAGAGGTGGCTAACGCGTATATCACGTCCGTCATCTACTATCGTTTGTCTTTCGTGCCTTGTCCCGGCCACCGTCTGATTATGCTAGATCGTATATTTTCCCGCTCCTTGTGGAAGGGACGCATCTCGATGGTCAAGTGGTCAATCTGCTGTCAGCACCCGCTGCGTAGTGACCTGGGCATACCGCGACCGATGATGCGCAGACATGCACTGAAGCTACGACATCTCCAATGATTCCTTGACGGTGAAAAGGTGTGGTCGCCGTTCGCCAGACACATATTTCCGCAGCTAGTTTCTTTAACGGAGCTGCTGTCCTGGGTAAAACAGAAACCGAGAGGGAGCATTTGGAAACTGGGATGTCTTCAAGCGCTCACAGCCCTCAGCCAATCAGACACTGCGATAGGTGGAACGTCCATTTTAGCATTTTATAGAGGATTAGTAGTGGAAAAGCGCGACGACGTTCTTGGATAATTTCCAAAAATCTCTTGTCTAGCAGTGCTACTGCAGAGCTTTGCCTGTTCGGGAAAAACCTTACAGACACAGAAGTGCTGTCAGCCGAGCATGTCTGTGATGCGCACAGTATGACAAGACGATCCTACGAGCACTTGTCCAGTGTCCGAGCATTGCTGACCTGTGGGTTTATGTCGAATACTTGCTGTTACGTGTGAGACGGATCCGGCTGTCAACTGAATCCATCGTGGAGATCGCCCCGCCGCCTTCCTTTAACCGGGAAGGAAACACTGTGTTTATATGCCTGGTGGCCATGGCGAAAGAGGTTGTGTGGTGGACGAGATTGAAGAGACTGAAGACAAGCACTTTCTCGTTGGCCAATTCCTGATGAACTTCTTCAGGTTTCACTTGAAATGAAAAATAAGGGTAGAGAAGGAAGTGTTGTCTTCTAACCAGTTTGCTGGAAAATGAATGAAAGTTGCGAGAATGGTGCGAGGGAACGGGCCTGCCCTGAGCATACGCCTGCCGTTGGAAAAAAGGACAAAAAGAAAGAGACCTGCCCCAAAAGTCAGGGTACCCATGGCTTTTTATGGAGTTTTTGCATGAACAGCCCTCGACCGTCTCCTCCCTATTGAGGATTACACATTGTTAATTTTTTTTTATGTAATTTTGTTCGTCTTGCTTACACGCAAAACCCTCACAACACCCACTCACACACATACACACATACACACATACACACATACATTCTTTGTTTTATCCTGTACTTTCCATAATGTTTTTCTTAATGTAAACCTTTGTGGTTAATAAAGAAATCATCATCATCATCATCATCATCATCATCATTATTATTATTATTATTATTGTTATTATTGAGTGAGAGAGCAGTGCATGCCATTAAAGTGACACTGGGATTAAATATACAAAACCCAGTATACCAATCATGACCACCCGTCCGTCTGATAAGGGTACACTAGGCACATGCATCACAACCATATGTATGCGACATAGTATTTCATATCAAGATAAACAGCACATGACCTTGAAGGTGGAGCCCATTTAGAATATTCTTCAGCTCGAGTAGCCCATCCCGCTCAAAAGGTCCCTGAATAGGGGTTCTTTAAAGATGTTGAAGGAAACACCCATGTTTCCAGAAGTGAATTATCCAAATCCCAAAAATTCCTCTCAAAACATTCTATGATGCTCCCCCACTACGTCTGCTCATGATCAGAGATGCACATATCATCAGCTACAAAGGGATATGCTCAACTGGTTAAGAGCAAACAACTGACAAGCAAATCTGTGGTATTGAGCAGAATATTTGCTGTAGCCCATCTTTTGTGTCAAGACAAAGCAATGTACATGATAATACTTCCAATCAATTAAAATTAGAAGCCATGAAAGCCACTGCTACTGCATTATTATTATTGTTGTTGTTGTTGTTGTTAATATTGTTGTTGTTGCGCCTGGAAGAAATAGCCAAGAGAAAGCTGTCCCCGAAACGTCGGGCACGTGACCTTTGCAGGTTCTCTGGGACCGGTGAACTCGGAATGAGATGATTGGCCACAATTCCTTAGATGTTGGCGATTCCTTGGATTTGGCACGATTTGAACTGGACATTCGGCTTGTTTTGGCGACACTACGTTTTGGCGTAGGATACCAACCTGCTCCAAGAAACAGGAGCCATTAGGGTAACGATAGAAAAGACATAGAAAGGGGACAGCACACTTATGGACCAAATACTGGAGCATATAACAACGTATTGATTGAAATTCGATCTCTAACAATATTTGGACATCCTAATTGTATTCTTATTTAGTTTTTCTAATGAGTGTTTGCTTGAGAGAATTTAGGTAATTAAGATGTTCAGCAAAACACTGTTCAGTAAAAGATAATAGGGGGAAAAGGCGGCGAGCTGGCAGAATCGTTAGCACGCCGGGCGAAATGCTTATCGGTATTTCGTCTGCCGCTACGTTCTGAGTTCAAATTCCGCCGAGGTCGACTTTGCCTTTCATCCTTTCGGGGTCGATTAAATAAGTACCAGTTACGTACTGGGGTCGATATAATCGACTTAATATGTTTGTCTGTCATTGTTTGTCCTCTCTGTGTTGAGCCCCTTGTGGGTAGTAAAGAAAGAGATAATAGGGGAAAAATAAACGTGAGGACGACAACGACAGAGCGATGCCGACGGGACGACAACGACGACGACGACGGGTCGATGATCACGATAACCATGATGATGATGATGATGATGATGATAATCAGGATCATCATCATTTTCGTGATTAATTATTTCAGCGACGACGACGACGATCCCCTCCCCCTCCCCACATACCCTACACTCTTGAAGATTCTGAGTTGCCGTTTCTAAAACCTATTCCTTAACTTGACGCTGACTCCAATAACAACAACAACGACGACGACGTCGACAACAGCAACGATTAGGACGATAACAATGATTATAATAATGATAAAGAGGCGGAAGGATTAATTATGAAACTTACCTATTATTTCTGTTTGCTCTGTTTCTGTTTTTGTTTTGTTCTCTTAGCGTGTATTATTATTTTTTTTTTTTTCCACTTGTGTGATAAGTAAAGACCAGTCGAAGTTAACAACAGTTCTTACTGCTGAAGTGCGGCTTGTAGTGTGAACCAGTTTAGAACTGAGTCGTATTTATAAACCATTCAGACTCAAGTATTTTCACTTTTGATTCTAGCTTAGCTTTTGTTGTTTTATTTTCGCTTTTTGTTTCCCCTCGTTTTGTTTTGTTTTTTTTCATTTATAGTGGTGTGTTTTGTTTTGGTGTTAATATCATTATCATCACCATTATCATCATCATCATCATCATCATCATCACTATTATTATTATTATTATTATTATTATTAACAATTGAATATAGATGACATCACTTGAGAAGAGTGTTTTAAAAGCTGATTGGATAAAATACGATGGGACTAAAAAAAAGGAGAAAATGGCGAAGAGGGATAATTATTTCACTGCACTTGAAGAACGATTGGCTCGTCGCTCTGTAGAAACGGATTTACAAAAATGCACACACTTACATATGGAGAGATACACAGACAGAGGCATACACAGACAGAGGCATACACACACACACACACACACACACACACACACACACACACACACACACACACACATACATACACACATACATATACATACATTTTTTTCTGAAATTGTAGTCTACGAAATGTGTGTGTGTGTGTGTGTGTGCGTGTGGTTCGTCATTAAATAAATATTTACATACATGTGTAAATATACATACATGTGTGTGTGTATATATATTTATTTATAAACACGTGCAAAAATATGTAGATATATGTGTCCATATGTGCACACACGCGCACGAGCACTCACACACATACATACATACATATATACATATATATATATATATATATATATATACACACATATATATATATATATATATATATAATATATATATATATATATATAATATATATATATTATATTATATATATATATTTACAGCGTTTTTGGTAAATTTGGCGAAGTACCCCCCGTCGCATTCACTAAGGAAAAACACACCCACGGATCTTTTACGAGGTATCAAGTACCCTGACCGTCTAATGTGCCGTAAACCCGTTATTTTTGTTCGGAAAAAAAGGTGGGGTGGAAAGCCGGAAGCCACTCCCACTATCCCGGAATCATTGGAATTTTTTTCCGTTAAATGAATTACGGTGACCTCTTAATATGCTACAATACACTTTTTTTTTTGTCCGGGAGACGGAAGTTGAGGTGGGGTGGAACCCTCGGAAATTCTCCACCACTACCACCACCATTTTACAGAAATCCGTTTTTGAGAGTTTGGATTACATGGTTCGTTCTTAAATAAATATTTAAGAGTTGGTACTATATAAATTAGTATGTTAACATTTATATTGTGTGTATTTTATGCTAAAAGTATTTTTTTCGGAAGTCGTAGTCTACGAAATGTGTGTGTGTGTGTGTGTTGTGTGTGTGTGTGTGCGCGTGTGGTTCGTTGCTAAATAGATATTTACAAGTTGTTCTTATATGAATTAATATGTTAACATTTGTATTGTGTGTATTATGTCATAGTCTACGAAATGCGTGTGTATATATATATATATATATATATACATATATTTCTTTATTGCCCACAAGGGGCTAAACATAGAGGGGACAAACAAGCACAGACAAAGGTATTAAGTCGATTACATCGACCCCCAGTGCGTAACTGGTACTTTATTTATCGACCCTGAAAGGATGAAAGGCAAAGTCGACCACGGCGGAATTTGAACTTAGAACGTAGCGGCAGAAGAAATACCTATTTCTTTATTACCCACAAGGGGATAAACACAGAGAGGACAAACAAGGACAGACAAACGGATTAAGTCGATTACATCGACCCCAGTGCGTAACTGGTACTTATTTAATCGACCCCGAAAGGATGAAAGGCAAAGTCGACCTCGGCGGAATTTGAACTCAGAACGTAACGGCAGACGAAATACTGCTAAGCATTTCGCCCGGTGCGCTAACGTTTCTACCAGCTTGCATCCGTGAATTTTTTGAGTATGACGGAAAAGCTATTGGATTCTTTCGGAACCATGTTGACCTGCCCACCACTGTGATATACTCTTTTACTCTTTTACTTGTTTCAATCATTTGACTGCGGCCATGCTAGAGCACCGCCTTTAATCGAGCAACTCGACCCCGGGACTTATTCTTTTGTAAGCCCAGTACTTATTCTATCGGTCTCTTTTGCCGAACCGCTAAGTAACGGGGACATAAACACACCAGCATCGGTTATCAAGCAATGCTAGGGGGACAAACACAGACACACAAACATACATGCACACACATATATATATATACATATATACGACAGGCTTCTTTCAGTTTCCGTCTACCAAATCCACTCACAAGGCATTGGTCGGCCCGAGGCTATAGTAGAAGACACTTGCCCAAGGTGCCACGCAGTGGGACTGAACCCGGAACCATGTGGTTGGTAGACAAGCTACTTACCACACAGCCACTCCTGCGCCTAACCCGGAACCATGTGGTTGGTAGACAAGCTACTTACCACACAGCCACTCCTGCGCCTATGTCCACAATGTCAGAGTGAATGTGTCTGGAGATGTAGAAGGCGTCACTAAATCTAAAATCGTCCTCACTGTGGCTATTCTGTATCGGACTTTCAAGGATACTCACTTCATCATGCACACATTTCTCCATGGAAAATCGTTCTTTCCGTAAACGAATTTCCACATCGTTCTTGGAACCATATCACGGTGATGGAAAACCAGGAATTGTGTTCAACATCTACTGTAGACTGGAGGTTATTCTGTTGTGAAGTAACAGAAAAGTGGCTTCACAAAGAGGAACCTATAGTCGGCGAGTCAACTGAGATCGAAATTGATGAGACCTTAATTGTCAGCCGGAAATACCGGAGGGGTCGAATTCTGAGCCAAGTTTGGTTGTCTGGTGGAATAGAGCGGACCAGTAAGCGTCGTTTTGTTGTGCCACTTATTAACAAGAAGGTGACAAAGAGACACTGGTTCCTCTGATCCAGGCATGTATCAAACTTAGCTCAGTTATTTATAGTGATTCTTGGGCTACCTACAAAAATTTAAGCAGTTTGGGCTATCACCATTATGTGATAAAACGTTCTGAAAATTTCATTAATGAAACGCACACACACACACAAAACATTGAACGTTTGTGGAGGGACATCAAAGAGTGGATAAGAAGTCCAGATATTCGGTCAAAATATTTGCATCAATACCTGACCAGATATTAATTTATCTTATCGGAGAAAAATAAAACACTACTACTCCACAATTTTTTTCGAGAAATATCCTAACTATATGTACCCCTCTCAGACCAGCTGAGTCCTTCGACTACATAATCACAATTCCGGCGGGTGGTGGTGTTCATACAGATTTGCACCTCCCCTTGAAAAATGCATTTTTCTGAAAAAGTTTATTCGGATTCCGAGGTTTTCCATGTCAGAAAAAAAAAATTTATTCCCACCCCCACCCTCTCTCCGCAACCTACCCCTCACACACCTCCAATTTTTAAATGTATTTTTGTATATTGAAGTGTGGAAATTTCAATAAAGCCGGTATGTAAAGTGCACTTTCTATGTTCATTTGGCTAAACTATAAAAATTGTTGTTAAAAGGCGTAGGAGTGGCTGTGTGGTAAGTAGCTTGCTTACCAACCACATGGTTCTGGGTTCAGTCCCACTGCGTGGCACCTTGGGCAGGTGTCTTATATTATAGCCTCGGGCCGACCAAAGCCTTATGAGTGGATTTGGTAGATGGAAACTGAAAGAAGCCCGTCGTATTTTGTATATATATTTGTATGTGTGTGTATATGTTTGTGCATCTGTGTTTGTCCCCCACCCCCAATATCGCTTGACAACCGATGCTGGTGTGTTTACATCCCCGTAACTTAGCGGTTAGGCAAAAGGGACCGATAGAATAAGTACTAGGCTTCCAAAGAATAAGTTCTGGGGTCGATTTGCTCGACAAAAGGCGGTGCTCCAGCATGGCCGCAGTCACATGACTGAAACAATTGAAAGAGAGTAAAAGAGTAAGAGTAATATCCCCGTATTTTACCCCGTTACATACCTGCTTTAATGAAATTTCCACACTTTAATATACGGCAACACATTTAAAATTGGAGGGAGGGTAGGTTGAGAGGGAGGGGGGTTAAACATTTTTTTAATCTTTTTTTGCATATTCGTATTCTCCGACATGTAAAACCTAGGAACCCGAATAAACTTTTTCAGAAAAATGCATTTTTCAAGGGGAGGTGCGAACTGCATTAGCCCCATACCAAAAATTTCGTGATTCTACTGGGTGCATCCAATAGCTTTTCCGTCGTCCTCAAAAACTTCATGGGTGCGAAAAACCAAAACCGACGTCCACGATAGGTATGTAAAACATTTCTGTGTGTTTTTCTCTGTTTATTCGGATAAGCTGTAAAAAGTGTTGCGTGCACACACAAACACAAAAATTCTCCTGACATTTAGCTGTTATATTTAGCATATCGACATTTTCAGATTTAGACAGCGTGAGGGTTGTGGATCAATTTAAGAGTTTTTCATAGAAAATTTGAAATTGAAAATAAAATTTTAAAATTCCATATTCTTAATCTCCGTATTTTTCCACGTAGATTGAAAAATGAAATTCGCAAAAAGTTAAAAATTTTTAATTTGGGGGAAATTTAAAATTTCGGAAACGTTCAGCGGGAAATACGCAACTTTTATCCTCTCGCTCTCTCTCTCTCTCTCTCTCTCTCTCTCTCTTTCTATCTATCCTCTTCTCCCCACTCCCACTACACACACACAAAAATGAAACCCATTCGAGTTTCAACGCGAAATATGCAAAGTGAAAGTAATTTGTTTTCTAAAACGCTGCCACGCAGCAATCTGCACTGTTATTTTTAGCATATCGATATTTTCAGATTCAGACAGCGTGAGGGTTGTAGATCAATTTTGGAGTTTTTCCATAGAAAATTTGAAATTAAAAAAAATTTTTCATATTATTAATCTCCGTATTTTCCCACGCAGATTGAAAAATGAAAATCGCAAAAAGTTAAAAATTAAAAATTTGGGGAAAATTTAAAATTTCGGAAACGTTCAGCGGGAAATATGCAATTTTTATCCTCTCTCTCTCTCTCTTCTATCTATCCCCCTCTCCTCACTCCCACCACACACACAAATGAAACCCATTCGAGTTTCAGCGGGAAATATGCAAAGCGAAAGTAATTTGTTTTCTAAAACGCTGCCACACAGCCGTCTGCACTGAATTCTCAGCATCGTGCTTTGGATAGTGGAGATATCACATTTTTCTAAACTTTTGACGTTTGGTATCTTATCTTGCCCCTCCTTTTATGTTACAGATGTTGCACAGACAGCTCATGTGAAAGGTTTCAAGTTTCTATTTAATATATGTCAGCAGTAGGGAGTCCATGCAAACATTGTGCTCAAAATAGAGGATATATATGCGCATATGCATAGACAGGCATGGCTCTGAAGATATGATGACTAGACAGATTGTGTGGTCAGAAAGTTTGCTTCCTAACCACGAGAAGTTTATTCTCGGATTCAGTTTCACGGCTGGGCAATTTGGCCAAGCGTTATCTACTGTAGTTCCGGCTTGGCCAAGTAAAAAAAAAAACCTGTCGCCAACATAAAACACATACACACACATGCAAACACACACACACACACACATGCAAACACACACACACACACACAGAGTATTTTCTCTTGAGTTAAATTTCGGGAAATTGTTTGGTTATCTTTAAGCGCTTCTTTGCAGGTTGTTTTTTTTTTTAATCTGGAACCAAGAGTAATTTATTTCTTTTTTTAAATTCAAATTACAATGAACATAAACAAACAAACGAAGTTTGCTTTTAGAAGCGTTGAGATGTCTTAGAAAGTTAAAGAAATGATTTTAAATTCTCAAACGCAGGATAACGCTAATAATATAGCCTGAACAGGATGAGCTACCCCCTATTTTGCAGAAAAACAAAGTGTTGTTGGCCGGCTGTGAGATCCGAACTCACACCTCCGTGATTACGTGTCGCGGTGCCCTGACCCAATTAAGCTAAACCGCCCACACCACAATTTTTTCTGCAAATTTAAGATATATAGAAATCTCGCTTTATGAGAGGCTCTCATACGTTAAATTCAAATTACGATGAATGTAAAAACAAACGAAGTTTGCTTTTAGAAGCGTTGAGATGTCTTAGAAAGTTAAAGAAGTGATTTTAAATTCTCAAACGCAGGATAATGCTAATAATATAGCCGGAACAGGATGAGCTACCCCCTATTTTGCAGAAAAAAGTGTTGTCGGCCGGAACACTTTTTTCTGCAAAATAGGAGTAGCTTGTCCATTTCGTTTTTTGTTTGGACATTCTGTTCCAGTTGTTGAATATTATAGTTACCCAAAGAATCGTTCGATCTACACTGTTCCTGTTCCTAACCAACCATGTACTGTACGATATTTCCAATTAGGTGGCGAGCTGGCAGAATCGTTAGCACGCCGGACGAAATGCTTAGCGGTATTTCATCTGCCGTTATGTTCTGAGTTCAAATTTTTGGGAAGAGGGCCAGTCGACTAGATCGACTCCAGTACGCAACTGGCACTTAATTTATCGACTCCGAAAGGATTAAAAGCAAAGTCGACCTCGGCGGAATTTGAACTCAGAACGTAAAAACAGACGAAATACCACTAAGCATTTTGACTGGCGTGCTAACGATTCAGCCAGCTCGCCGCCTTAATAAAGGTTATAAATATTAGATTTTAAAAATTGTAGATAGAATTGGTCGAAAACAGCCGTCGGCCTTTTCTATCCGAGCAGGGGTTTGTTTTGACCTACTATTTACACGGTCTCATTTATGGCCTTATCGACTTCGAGATCCACTGTTCCGAAAAGAAATATTATTTTCTCATTATTTCAGGTTTATTTATACATAGCAAAGTATTATGTTTTATGAATTGGGTTGTTAATTTCTATAAAATTAGATCTATATTCAAGCATTGATCGGTTGAGAAAAATTGAATGAACTAGATTCATTCAATTGAATGACCTAGTACTGATATTCTAGGTCCTAGAATGTCAATGCTACTTGAAAATGAGAGATACAAAGAACACAAAACTCATACAAATAAACAAATAAACATATCCATCAATCCCATACTGCTAAATAAGGCATCAATTTTTGCTAGGAAAACTCTCGGATTAAAAGAGAAGTAATGGATATTATAAAAGAAGCTAGAAAGACGATTATAGGATAAAAAGAAAACTTCTGGGCGTGGAAGTGTTTCGACATAACCATGGATTAGAGTGGCTCTGTTCAAATGACTAATCTAGCAGGCATTTACAGTTTATGTTGCATAAGCGTGGAATTTCCGGAACTTAGGGGCGGATTGTACAGGGACGATGCTCTGTTTAAAGTACAAAATTGTAACTACGTATACGCATATTACAGAATTATAGGAAGAAGTCATCATACTATTTCTATCGTCATTTATAACTTAGGCTATAAATAGGAACTAATTATGCAATAGTAGAGTTAATTTTCTGCATACCACACTAGAACTTAGCACTGGAATACATCACCCTTTCCATAAGCAAAATGAGAACGTAAGTAGGGGATCTATTCACCCGAAAACTATCATAAACTCCATACCCATGACAGCGTTTGCTAGAATCTCTCGGCTATAGGCAAATAGAAACATTTTAAAAGACACAAATGAGAACATTTTTAAGTGACACTGCAACATGGTATTTGCCGAGGCCAGTCACAGCAGAAAAATCTGATATATCTCACATGGCGATTCATGTATGAGTAATAACATCACATCATGAGCAAAATTTGACTCACGTTTGAACCAGGGAGGTAACGGGGGAGGAATTCCAAGTTACAGGAGAAATAGATACAATAAGAAATGAAATACAAAAATTCGCTTTATAGTTGAGCTATCGGAGAGTGGGACGCTCCACATAAGCAACAAATCGCAGACGTTAATGGAACACAACGGCAAGGAATAACAGAAGTTATATCTGGATTATAACAGAAGGTTAGGATCTGGATTTTCAGATAATTTGAATAGTAATCAAAATTCTAATTTTCAATTTTCTATTCTGAATGTCTGTAGATGTACTTCTGGTGGTAAACACCTGGGCTATGTACCATAATTGATGTATGTTTTTATATATATATATATATATATATATTATTATATATTATATATATAACATATATATATATATATATATATACATATATATATATATATTAAGGTATGTGAGAAATATACAACATGGACAGGAACGTATAACTCATAGAAGAATACAATAAACATGGACAGGACATTCGAACCCCTCAGTCTTCAGTCAAGAACCGGATCATCGTAGTAATTTCGGCTGATTAATCTTGAGATTACTAGATCGCGGCCAGCCCTCCAAGAAAAACTAAGCTGGAAGCGTAGATTTCCTGGAAGAGGATCGAATGCATACGAACACCAGGACAGCAAAAGGGACAGATATAAAAAAACAAAAAACAATAATGGAACAGAAACATGAAATACAGAAGCATTAACGGTGAAAACAACAAGTGTCTTACGACTGATAACAAGCAAACAAATTTTTTCTCTGGCGCATTGGAAAAAGCTTTATAGCGGCGGACGAAGAACAACGATGTTAACACGACGAGGTCAGGAGCTGAAAGGCAGATTTCGGCCAACAGTCACGTGACAGAGAAGAGGGAAAAGAAAAGAAAGAGAAGCAAAGGAAGAGAGAGAGAAAGGGGGGACAAAACGCAACAAAAGAGAGAAGAGAGAGAAAGAAGGAATCAGAGAGAGAAGGATGGGTGTCGAAGAATGACCTGTGAGTGCAGAGCGAGACAAAGAAATAGGAGGGTAGTGAAGACTAGACCAAAGGATCAAGGAAAGAGAAGATGAATAGAGAGAAAGTAAAAATGAAGAGAGAGAGAGACAAACAGAGAGTCGTACCAATTATTAAGAATATGTGTTCACATTAATGATAAAGGGGGTACGGGGCGCCTGGAATATATGTTAAGGTATGTAGAAAATATACAACATGGACAGGAACGTATAACTCATAGAAGACGATACAATAAACATGGACAGACATTCGAACCCCTCAGTCTTCAGTCAAGAACCGGATCATCGTAGTAATTTCGGCTGATTAATCTTGAGATTACTAGATCGCGGCCAGCCCTCCAAGAAAAACTAAGCTGGAAGCGTAGATTTCCTGGAAGAAGGATCGAATCATACGAACCAGGACAGCAAAAGGGACAGATATAAAAAAACAAAAAACAATAATGGAATACAGAAACATGAATACAGAAGCATTAACGGTGAAAACAACAAGTGTCTTACGACTGATAACAAGCAAACAAATTTTTTCTCTGGCGCATTGGAAAAAGCCTTTATAGCGGCGGACGAAGAACAACGATGTTAACACGACGAGGTCAGGAGCTGAAAGGCAGATTTCGGCCAACAGTCACGTGACAGAGAAGAGGGAAAAGAAAAGAAAGAGAAGCAAGGAAGAGAGAGAGAGAAAGGGGGGACAAAACGCAACAAAGAGAGAAGAGAGAGAAAGAAGGAATCAGAGAGGAGAAGGGATGGGTTCGAAGAATGACCTGTGAGTGCAGAGCGAGACAAGAAATAGGAGGGTAGTGAAGACTAGACCAAAGGATCAGAGGAAAGAAAGATGAATAGAGAGAAAGTAAAAATGAGAGAGAGAGAGAGACAAACGAGAGTCGTACCAATTATTAGAATATGTTCACATTAATGATAAAGGGGGTACGGGGCGCCTGGTATATATGTTAAGGTATGTAGAGAAATATATATATATATACATATATATATATATATATATATATATATATACACTCGCGCACACACAAACAGGCACACACACACACATAAACACACTTACACACACTCAGACACACATATACATATATGAAGTTATAAATGACGACAGAAATAGTATGGTGAAAATTATTTAACCACTGGAAAACTTAATGTCTGAGACATGAATTTTCCAATGGTTAAAAAAATTTCATCATACCATTTCTCGACCTTGATGCGATGACCACAGACGTAAGTGGACAGATTAACAAAATAAGAAAAAATTATAATATAGGTAATAAAAACATTTTTGCTTTAAATATTATTGGTATATCTTTATAATAAATAGCCTATTCAAGAGATAATTTTATATTATTGAAATCAACTTTTATCTATGCGAGCCCGGCTAAGAAAATGTAAACATTGAGATATGCGATGCGTTCACAGTAACCTTTAGCTTTCGCTAACCTTTCAAAAGTTTTAATGGCGATGTATATATAGAGTGGCTATAGGCGCAGGAGTGGCTGTGTGGTAAGTAGCTTGCTAACCAACCACATGGTTCCGGGTTCAGTCCCACTGCGTGGCATCTTGTGCAAGTGTCTTCTGCTATAGCCCCGGGCCGACCAATGCCTTGTGAGTGGATTTGGTAGACGGAAACTGAAAGAAGCCTGTCGTATATATGTATATATATATATGTGTGTGTTGTGTGTCTGTGTTTGTTCCCCTAGCATCGCTTGACAACCGATGCTGGTGTGTTTACGTCCCGTCACTTAGCGGTTCGGCAAAAAAAAGACCGATAGAATAAGTACTGGTCTTACAAAGAATAAGTCCCGGGGTCAAGTTGCTCGATTAAAGGCGGTGCTCCAGCATGGCCGCAGTCAAATGACTGAAACAAGTAAAAGAGAAAAGAGAAAGAGAAAAAGAGATAACTGTAATAATAACATTTAGAATAACATACTTATATTTTCCATAAAATATCTATTATCATTTGGTGGTAAGTAACACAATTTGGATTACAAAAAACCTTTATTTTTCAATAAAAATATTTTACAGCAGTTGCAATTAAAACAAAAAAACATTATAGATCTTCTTTACTTCCTATCAAGATAAATAATATTAATAAAACATCAAACCTGCTACGTGTATTTATCTAAATCCCATCAAATTTCTCACAATTATTACTAGCTGTTTCTAAATGTCTCTTATATCACAAGATTCATCATATATACCATCATCGTAAGGATTCCAGTCTGGTTCTGGTGAATCGATTTCGATTTCGTCGTCGCTATTGTACAGAATATCATCTTCGTTACCATCTGTGGCATTACAGATACCGCATTCTTTTAATGATTTTATCACATTTTCTACTTTCACTTTGTCCCATGCTTTTATAACAAAATCACAGGGAACATAGCACGCATAGCTCCACCTTTTGTAAAAGGTTTTTCCCCATTCATCATCCAGTCATTCCATTGCTCTCTCACATTATCTTTAAATGGTTTGTTTAAACTGACATCAAGTGGCTGCAATATAGAAGTCAAACCATCAAGAATAACAGCAATATCAGTATTGGTTTTGGATAACCGGGTTTTAGTATTTGCCGTTACGTGGCTACGAAGCATATCCCAAACTGCGTTTGTTTCGTATGTTACCTGATCGCCTGTTCCAAATATTCTCAATCCATAATTTCACACCATTCTCGTCCATCCACCCTTTCTCGTGAAAATGAACAAAAACGCCATGAGCGAAGTCTATTTTTGGGCTTTGTTTTATGTTTGAAAATAACCATGGGTTTTAATTTTGTACCGTCAGCCATGCAGGATAATATCACCATAAACCTCGTTTTCTCATATATCCCGTGCTTTTAACGTGTACTGTTTTTAACCCTTTCAAATCTAGCGTTTTGTTACCCAGCATTTCAAAGTTTAATGGAGTTTCATCCATATTTCCAATATGAGACAATGGAAACTGATGCCTTTTTCTCAGCTGGATGAGAAACTGGAGAAAACTGGTTACTTTGTGATCGAGATCTCTTGGGAGTTTTTGGGGCTATTTTTGTCTTCTCCCTTATTACCAGATTATTTTCTGTTCATAAAACTCTTACACCAGCTTACTGTTGCTTTAAAATCTTTACTTTCTAAATTATATGATTTAGGGCATAAGATCTTATTTTATTTCGACTTACAATCATGTCATCTGCTCGAGTACCTATTTTCCAACTTCGGTCAACGAGTGCTTCCTCTTCTCATTGGACATTTTTGTTGGTGCATTTGTCTTAATTTTTCCTCATTCTTTCTCCACTCTCGTACCATCTTCTCGGTAACATCGTATGTTCTAGCAGCAGCGCAGTTGTTCGGACTCTTGGCTACTGTTATAACTTTCAATTTTCTTCTTTTTGCTGATGGTTGCATATTGGTATGGGTATAAAATAATTATAAATTTCGCTGGACTAGAGAGTTTGTCTTTTTATATGAAGTATAGGTAAATGGTTGTGGAGGCGCAATGGCCCAGTGGTTAGGGCAGCGGACTCGCGGTTTCGATTCCCAGACCGGGCGTTGTGAGTGTTTATTGAGCGAAAACACCTAAAGCTCCACGAGGCTCCTGCGGGGGATGGTGGTGATCCCTGCTGTACTCTTTCACCACAACTTTCCCTCACTCTTACTTCCTGTTTCTGTTGTACCTGTATTTCAAAGGGCCGGCCTTGTCACTCTCTGTGTCAGGCTCAATATCCCCGAGAATTACGTTAAGGGTACACGTGTCTGTGGAGTGCTCAGTCACTTACACGTTAATTTCACGAGCAGGCTGTTCCGTTGATTCGGATCAACCGGAACCCTCGTCGTCGTAACCGACGGAGTGCTTCCATCATCATTGGTATGGGTATAAAATAATTATAAATTTCGCTGGACTAGAGAGTTTGTCTTTTTATATGAAGTATAGGTAAATAGTTATTAATACACCAGACTGACTGTAACTGTTTAGAACAGTTCAGTCATAGGAACCGCCAATGTCGTGTTGATGTTAGCAGTTGTTATGATAGCGATAAAGTTTTGATAAAGAAGAAGAATCAAGTTCCTCTTATAGGCGAGGTGTGTATGAAAAATCATGATATAGAAACGGATTTGTTATTTTGTTTATCTTAATTTCTAAGGATATAGTAAGTGAAAAAAAAAAAAAACATTTGTGATGAGATCATCTTTACATGACCAATATTTCTAAAAGGCGGCGAGCTGGCAGAATCGTTAGCATACCAGGCGAAATGCTTAGCGGTATTTCGTCTGCCGTTACGTTCTGAGTTCAAATTCCACCGATGTAATGACTTAATCCCTTTGTCTGTCCTTGTTTGTCCCTTCTATGTTTGGCCCCCTGTGAACAATAAAGAAAGAAATTTTTCTAAAGATACATGTTGTTGAAAAAGCTTGCCTGTACACAAACGGTTTTGTAATTTAACAGTCGTGTAATATTACAGATATGGGATAAATTCATGAAATATTTTACGAACTTTGATTTCGTCTTATCTAAAGGTCGTCTTATACGCGGAAATATACGGTATATACATACATATATATATATATATATATATATATATATATATATATATATATATACGACAGGCTTCTTTCAGTTTCCCTCTAACAAATCCACTCACAAGGCTACAGAAGAAGACACGTGCCCAAGGTTCCACGTAGTGGAACCTTGCAGCGGCTTCGGTTTCAGGGGACGACAGCTCTTCAATATCCTTCTAAAATGCCTGCATGGTGTGGATGTAGGTTTCTTTAAAACTAAACTCGATCTATTCTTGTCAGGGGTTCCAAATGAACCTACCTCTCGACAGGAAAAACAGATGCGGACAGCGGCGTCGAACTCCCTTGTTGACCAAGTGCCACATATCAGAGGGGGTAGCACAATCAACGGTGGTGTCCCAGCATGACCGCAGTTTTCGGGCTGAAACATTTTTAAGGATTTAAGGATTTATTATATATATATATGAATATATCACATATATAGTGGAGGCGCGTGGCTTAGTGGTTAGGGTATCAGCACCATGATCGTAAGATTGTGGCTTCGATTCCTGGACCAGGCGACGCGTTGTGTTCCTGAACAAAACACTTCATTTCACGTTGCTCCAGTCCACTCAGCTGGCAAAAGGGAGTAACGCTGCGGTGGAATGGCGTCCCGTCCACTGGAGAACACATACGCCATAGAAACCGGGAAACCGGACCCATGAGCCCATGAGCCTGGCTAGTCTTTAAAAAGGGCACATTTATTTATTTATTTATTTATATCACATATATATTATATATATATATATAAAAATATATAAATATTATATATATATGTGTGTGTGTGTGTGTGTGTATTTGTAGTGTAGTATACGGATTCGGGGAATTGTGTTACAATCACGGAAAGCTCCTCTCCTGGACACGGCTGTATTAAAGTCTATTGAAACACTATGCATTTGAAGACTATCTGACCTTTTAACCCAATTCGAATCGTTTCAAAACTATCCCTTAGTTTCATTTTCATATCTCCAGCTTCCAGCTTCCAGCTCCCCGCCGAATTTATCTATATCATATATTATTTTAGTGTTTATATGTATTTTTAAACATTCACAAAATACATTTTTTTTTTCTATTTAATCTAACTAGTCTACTTCCTCTCCTATCCCTTTCCTGTCATTCGTTTACAGTAAGGATGGTCATCTCCCTAAACTTAGATCCAGTAGCTTAATTGATGACAAACAAATGTATTCATTTAGAAGATTTTAATAAGAGATAAAAGCAATAGCTATAGTGAGAAGTAATGTGTATTGCCACATCGGAATGACTGTTTGACGTCACTACCGTTTAATGCCAGGCAGAGCCAGCACCAGCTGGTTATCGGTGTAATCTGCACCTGGTATATGTTTCAAGTAAGGGAGCGAACCCCTAGCACCTTCTGGCAGACGAAGGGATCTCCAGACCGAACGGTTTCGGGGCTATTTGTACCCATCTTCACACACACACACACACACACACACACACACACACACACACACACACACACATATATATATATATATATATATATATATATATATGTATGTATGTATGTATGTATGTATATATATATATATAGTTAATCCAAACAAGAAAACACAAAAAAACACAACAACAACGCGAGGACGTGGAACAAATATAGTATTATTGGACGCTCAGGAAAGAAGGAGGGTTTAATGTTTCGAGCGGAGCTCTTCGTCGGAAACATAGGAGAAGGAAAGATCCAGAGAAGGGAAGACAGAGGAAAAAATCGCCAACGGTACACACGAGGATATATATATATATATATATATATATATATATATATATATATATATATATATAATAATAAATATTAGGGAATAAATCCAAATTTACAGGGAAAAAATCAGATTTAGGATTAAATCCAATTTTATAGTAAAATATTATATAATATTAATTCGAGACAAAACCACTATTTTGCAAAACAAACAAGGAAAGACTTAATCAATACATAAAATTTTCTTTTTATATAAAGAAATAAACCGCCACTACAATCGTTTCATGTCTTCAATGACATTCGTCAGGTGGATTTTCGATCTCCTAATCTGTTTTAATTTATGAAGTTCATGACTTTATGAAGTTTATGACTTCATAAATTAAAACAGATTAGGAGATCGAAAATCCACCTGACGAATGTCATTGAAGACATGAAACGATTGTAGTGACGGTTTATTTCTTTATATAAAAAAAATTTTTATGTATTGATTAAGTCTTTCCTTGTTTGTTTTGCAAAATAGTGGTTTTGTCTCGAATTAATATTATATATATATATATATATATATATATATATAAGGGCTTGGTATGTCATGGGAACCTTAAAAGTGAACGAAGCTGTAGATCCAACACGGTTTAAGAAAGACCAGAGAGAGCAGATGAAGAAAATTTGGCAGGACAAGAAAATGCACAGTCAGTTCTTGAAGAGTAAAGATGAGATTGATTGGAATAGAACCTGGCAATGGCTACAGAAAGAAGACTTAAAAGGGCCCACTGATGCATTAGTGTGCAGCGTTTATGAACTAGCTCTCAGAACAAACTACTCCAAATATCACATTGATAAAAGCACTGACTCACCACCGTGTATGATGTACTTTGAGAAGGGAGAAAGTATAAGCCATATTGTTAGTGTGTGCCGTAAGCTCACACAACGCGAATACATGAGGATACACGACAATGTAGCCAGATATGTCCATTGGCTGTTGTGCGGTAAAGCAAACCTCGAGAAAGCCGAACAATGATATGAACAGAAGCCAGAAGGAGTAAGGGAAAACGAAATACTCTGGGATTTTAACATACAGTGCAACCAAGTCATAGAAGCAAGAAGGCCAGATATCGTGATCATCCATGAAGATGAAAAAGAAGCAAAGATAATAGATGTTGCAATACCAGGTGATTCGAGGGTGAAATGTAAGGAGGCAGAAAAGAGTGAGAAATACCAGCCACTGCGGGAGAAGATGGGGAAGTTATGGGGCATGAGGAAAATAATGGTAATACCGGTGGTAATTGAAGCGTTGCGAATAGTTTCCAAAAGCTTTGAAAAACATATTAAAAATATTGGAGTTACTGTCAGGCTCGAAGTGATCCAGAAGACAGCATTGTTGGGTACAGCTCGCATTCTAAGGAGAGTATTGTCTCTTTGAGTCACAGGAGAAGGCACTACTTGAAACCTTTGGTGATTTTTTTTTATTGCCTGTTTTCAAGTAAAGGGCAACCGGGAATTATAAACTATCCGAGTCTCTCTCAGAGGAATAATGATAATGATAATAATAATAATAATAATAATAATAATAATAATAATAATAATAATAATAATAATAATAATAATAATAACAACGTGTCTCTAAAAGAAATGGAGAAACTCTCAAAATACAAAGACCTGGAAATAGAGGTAACTAGAATGTGGAACCTGAAAACAGAAACAATTCCTATCATAGTAGGTGCATTAGGCATGATAAAAAAATATTCAGACAAACATAACAAAAACACCAGGACTTACAAACACATATAACATACAGAAAATTGCACCTACTAGGCACTGCACACATCCTACGCAGAACACTTTCCATACAATAACCATCAGAGCATCACAACAAACAGCACAGCACATACCCAAGGCACACAGAGCTGCGCTCGGTAGTGAAGTGAAAGCACGCTATAAAAATAAAACTACTGAATAATAATAATAATAATAATAATAATAATAATAATAATAATAATAATAATAATAATAATAATAATTTGGACAAATAAGTATCAATCGATCAGTGTGTTTAAATTATGAGTAGAACACCGGCACAATTTAGGCAACCTGTTGTCATCTGCAGTCATGGTACACTTCTGATGGATCTACTTCGGGATCTCCGCTGTGGCAGTTAGGGTAATAATATTAATTTACAGGAGATGGGTACAACATGTTTCGAAACATCAGTCTGGATCTCATCAGGTACATCGATGAAGATATGTCTCACTACAGATTTTGAGTGTCGGCTGACTTGTTATATGTCCATCAAGTTAGGGAATGAATAAAAGCAAGTAATATTACAGAAACGCAAAAACTTCAAATATGAAATGTGGAAGTCTTGCTCTCCTGTTTAGATAAAATGACCTAATCAGCTTTCGTTGCCATAGCTGCTTAGAAGAAAAGGCAGTAGGAGAAAAAGAAACTAATTCTTAGTCAAGAAGTTTTATGTTCATACATATACATACAGACAGATAAACAGATAGACACACAATATATATATATGCATATATATATATATATATATATATATATATATATACATACATATATATTATATATATATATATATTATATATATATATATATATATGCATATATATATATATGCATATATATATAAATATAATATATATATATATATATTATATATATATTATATTATATATATATAATATATATATATATATATGCATATATATATATGTATATATATATGTATGTATATATATATATACATTCATATATATTCATGCAGGTGCAGGCGTGGCTCTGTGGTAAGAAGCTTACTTCTCAACCGCATGCTTCCGGGTTCAGTCCCACTGTGGCACCTTGGGCAAGTGTCTTCTGCTATAGCTTCGGACCGACCAGAGGCTTGTGAGCGGATTTGGTAGACGGAAACTGGAAGAAGCCCGTCCTCTGTGTGTGTGTGTGTGTGTGTGTGTGTGTGTGTGCGTGAGTGTGCCTGTGTGTGTATCTGTGTTTGTCCCCTCACCATCGCTTGACAACCGATGTTGGTGTGTTTACGTCCCTTGTAACTTAGTGGTTCGGCTAAAAAGACCGTTAGAATAAATATTAGACTTACAAAGAATAAATCCTGGGTTCGATTTGTTCGACTAAAGGCGGCGCTCCAGCACGGCCGCAGTCAAATGACTGAAACAAGTAAAAGAATAAAAGAATATATATATATATATTACCACTATTGCTGTTTAGAATAACACCTACGCAAATTTTATAAACAATACATTCAAAAGAGATGTTTCATGAATTACTACTACCATCCACAGCAGGTCATTTTCGAGGCTGACCATTCAACATACAACTGTCATGGCACTCCCTCATTCTTCTTCTCCTTCTTCTTTTTCCCTACCAAGGATTCACAACGACCTCAAACCCACAAGATAAACAAGAGAGACAGAGACAGGCAGAAACAAGGAAAATGCCGCTTGTATTTGAATACTATACAAATACTCTTTTAAAAAAAAATTTTCTTTTAATTTTTCCAAATTTAATTGTTTTCCATACTTACAGTTGAAAAAGAATAAATGACTGAAACCGGTACTGAACTGTTTTTTATAAAACTATTTTAGCATTTTCTATCTTTACTTTCTTTTTCCATATATATATAATTTAAATATATAAATAATATAAATATATATATATATATATATATATATATATATATATATATATATAGGGGTAAAATATGGAAAATCAACGAAAATGCATATTTCAAATAGAAAAAGGCTATTTATGACAGGTAACGACAAATATATACATTTAGATTGACTGAGGTAGTAATACGAGTCATAAAGGTCATTATTATGAGATGATAATAAGATGATAATAAAGAGAACAAAACGAACCAATGATTTACGCAAAGCTATTCATCGTTTCGTTGAAACGATGAATAGCTTTGCTTAAACCATTGGTTCGTTTTGTTCTCTTACTTTATAACAAGGACTTTTATGACTCGTATTACTACCTCAGTCAATCTAAATGTATATATTTGTCGTTACCTATCATAAATAGCCTTTTTCTATTTACAATATGCATTTTCGTTGATTTTTCATATTTTACCCTTACATTTCCACGTGTATTTCATATTTTCTTTTCGTAACATATTTCTACCAAATATATATATATATTATATATATATATATATATATTATATATATATATATATATATATATATATATATATATATATATATTAGATAAAACCACTATTAGGCAAATCATACAATGAAAAACTTAAGCCAAAACATAAGATTAATTTATATATTTTACTATAAAATTGGATTCAATCCTAAATCTATTTTTCCCTGTAAGTTTGGATTTATTCCCTAATATTTTATTATATATATATATATATATATATATATATATGTATATGTATGTATGTATGTATGTATAATGAGTGATGAGTGAAGTGTGTGTGTGAGTGAAAAAGCAAGATTAAAAATCGTAGATTCTGACCTAACAAACTGACAATGTTTGTATAACTCACATCTTATTTTTAGGAGTATGTAGGTGTATAATTATTCAATTGAATGTAATTCAAAGGGTATTTAACTGATATTTATAACAGGTCAAATAAACAGTGTTCTCCCCCCGCCCTCTCTCTCTCTCTCTCCCTCTGGCTTGTGTCGATTCAAGTGCAGCTCCATTACGGCATTTAGTGCCTCTGGCTCAATTTATCTTGACTCATCTTTATTTTACTCCTATAGAACTGCGGAACCGGAATCATTTTTGTTCCGACACATTTCTGGGAATTCAACTGGGTCTCTCTGAGCAATTTAGTAAATATTTGTTGGGAAATTGAAGCCGTTGTTTCACGTGAAAAAAACACCGGTTACATACATACACACACACACACACACATACATATATATATATATATATATATATATATATATATATATATATATACGCATACACACATAAATACATACAATTATTGTGTGTGTGTGTGTGTGTAAATAAAACAAAAAGATCCGGCTTACGTGATTTTTATACACCGGAACAAGCTATCATTGTGCCATTATTTCGTTAGAGTTGGAGATAAACACAACCTGATGTAAGATCTTTCATTGATGGCTGACTTGTTGTATAGTCAAATACCCAAGCACTGGAGGAGACAGCAAAGTGGTCTGAGTTCGAGAATGGGATTGGCTTAGTTGAAAAACATTTACTTCTCATCAACGAGTCAAAGAAATTAAGAGAGAAAAAGAGAAAGAGAGAGAGAGAGAGGAAGAGAGAAAAAGAGACAGAGGCAGGATCATTGTGTCTACTCGACCTGTTATAGATGGCAGCCAAATTCCCCTTACATGACATACTACTGAATGATATAGTCCCACATTCACCCACTCCAAACCACACCACGGCCACCACCACCAAATAAAAGGAGGGATGGTTTGGATTTGAATGCGTTTGGTTGATCGTATTCTTTTATTTGTTTACTTACTTCAGTCAGAATGACTGAAGCCATGCAGTCAAAACTGCTAAGTTACAGGAACGTAAACACACCAACACCGGTTGGCAAACAGCAAAGGAGGTTAGTTTCCGTCTACCAAATCCACGCACAAGGCTTTCGCCCGGCCGAAGTTATAGTAGAAGACATTTGTCCAAGGTGTCACGCAATGGGACTGAACCCGGAACCATGTGGTTGGGAAGCAAACTTCTTACCCCTCAGCCACGCCTGTCTTTCTTTATTGGCAAAAAATCTTGAAATAAAACTAAATAATGACATACATACATACATACATACATACATACATACGCGTAGGAGTGGCTGTGTGGTAAGTAGCTTGCTTACCAACCACATGGTTCCGAGTTCAGCCCCACAACATGGCATCTTGGGCAAGTGCCTTCTACTATAGCCTCAGGCTGACCAAAGCCTTGTGAGTGGATTTGTTTGACGGAAACTGAAAGAAGCCCGTCGTATATATGTATATATATATGTGTGTGTATATGTTTGTGTGTCTATGTTTGTTCCCCCAACATCGCTTGACAACCGATGCTGGTGTGTTTACGTCCCCGTAAACTAGCGGTTCGGCAAAAGAGACCGATAGAATAAGTACTAGGCTTACAAAGAATAAGTCCTGGGGTCGATTTTCTCGACTAAAGGTGGTGCTCCAGCATGGCCACAGTCAAATGACTGAAATAAGTAAAAGAGTAAACATGCATAGAAAGCACCGTGAGGATAGTAATCACCGATCTTCAAAGCAGTTTATCATGGACCAATAGCCGGACTGCTACCTCCCAATTTGAAGGGTATGCGTTTGCAATCCAGGAACAGGAAATATCAACCAAGTACTTGATGCACAAAAGGATAGAGATGCAGGTAAAGCCGAAAAGCGTGACAACCGATGCAGACTTTGTCGAGTTCGCATTGAAGGTATCACCCACATCATAAACAGTTGTCCGAAAATATCATCACGGTATTATCTACCGATGAGATGTGAAGTTGTAGCTAGGACACTGTATAATGAAATCCGTCGGAAGGATAATCCCGAGAACGAAGACATAAGAACCCATAATATGTTTGAAGCCAGAGTCACTCATGATAAAAAGGAATACTGGTGAAATGTACCAGTGAAGACCTCAATAAATAAGCACAACAGACCCGATATAATGATCTGGGATAGAGAAGAGAAACTGTGCTCAGTCGTGGAAATTAGCTGCCCAGCGGATGTTAACATAAACCTGAAGATCAGTGAAAAAAAGAAAACCTATGCTAAACTATTGAAAATCTGCAGTTACTCTATCCAGATTAGAAGTTCAGGATTATACCTATGATTATTGGGGGCCCCGGTTATGTAACACTGCCTAAATATCAATCTTGAGAAATTATGCTTCTGAAAACCAGAAAGGAGAAAGCTAATCCGAAGACTATAGATCCAGTCCATCACTGGAACTGTAAAAATCTATAAAACTTTCCAGAAGTTTGTCATTTAAATATATATGAGCATGTCTAGATATGTAACTATATGCATGAGAATCCATACATAAAACATACACAGCTGCACATACATACATAAATACATACATACATACATACATACATACATACATACATACATACATACACACACATATACATACATACATACATACAAAAATACCTTGTTGTTGATGTTGAAATTTCAATGAAGGAGCTGTGGATCTAGGTTAGAAAACGGTTCTTTCTCTTTTGGCAAGAAATTTTGCAATAAACTGAATAATGACACAAACATTCATTCAACTGCCCGACAAACGGGGAATATGAGTAGCAGTTTTGGTGATGTTTTTGCAGCTTTGATAATTAAAACATACATACGTATGAATACATGAGCACACACATACATACACACACACACACACACACACATACACACACACACACACACACACACACAGAGTCATACCTCTCTCCGGAAGAAATCGACTTTGCGGGATCGACTCCGCCAGCTTTAGCAACTCAAAACATGACATATGCAGCGGCGCTGGTGGCGGCGCTGGTGGTGGCGCTGGTGGCGGCGCTGGTGGCGGCGTTGGTGGCGGCGTTGGTGGCGGCGTTGGTGGCGGCGTTGGTGGCGGCACTGGTGGCGGCGTTGGTGGTGGCACTGGTGGTGGCACTGGTGGCGGCGTTGGTGGTGGCGCTGGTGGCGGCGTTGGTGGCGGCGTTGGTGGCGGCGTTGGTGGCGGCGCTGGTGGCGGCGCTGGTGGCGGCGCTGGTGGTGGCGCTGGTGGCGGCGTTGGTGGCGGCGTTGGTGGTGGCGGCGTTGGCGGCAACGACACTACCACTGTGAAAAGTTGGTGCATCTTTGCAATAGAAAAAAGGGAGAATGCATACTCTGTATCAACGTTTCAAGCAAAAACGGACAAGCTTCCGTCAATGGTAATACACTGATTTAAGGTTCATAGTGACACTTGTTAATTCATTAGTAACAAATCTAGTCCATATATGTCCTGATTTGCATAACTATGAAGAAACAAGCGAAACTCTCTGCCATGATCGCTAAAGTACTACTATTCTTAATGATTAGTGTGATACGTCCTCGGCGTTACTGCAATGCAAGATTTCGCTTCGACCATACGACTCAAAGAGATATTTGCTGGATACTATACGGCAGTTTAAACCTGCCTATCTTTTCGTCGTTCTGCAATGAATTTGGACAAACAAGTGCGTACATACTCTTCTGGCATATAAAGGGAAGACTTTATAGATGCACTTTAAGGCGTCGAACTGGCAGAAACGTTAGCACGCCGGGCGAAATGCTTTGCGGTATTTCGTCCGCCGCTGCGTTCTGAGTTCAAATTCCGTCGAGGTCGACTTTGCCTTTCATCTTTTCGAGGTTGATAAATTAAGTACCAGTTACGCACTGGGGTCGATGTAATCGACTTAATCCGTTTGTCTGTCCTTGTTTGTCCTCTCTGTGTTTAGCCTCTTTTGGGTAGTAAAGAAATAGGTATTTCGTCCGCCGCTGCGTTCTAAGTTCAAATTCCGCCGAGGTCGACTTTGCTTTTCATCCTTTCGGGGTCGATAAATTAAGTACCAGTTACGCACTGGGGTCGATATAATCGACTTAATCCGTTTGTCTGTCCTTGTTTGTCCCCTCTGTGTTTAGCCCCTTTTGAGTAGTAAAGAAATATATATAGATGCACATAGTGACAATGCCTTGTAAAACAATTGAGTGACTATATCGAGGTGAAGGTGAAAAAATCAAAATTGTTTCAGTGAGGATCAATATGAATTTATTGATCTGATGACTTATCTCATCTTGTACGTGTATAATATCGACAGGACATCAGTCTCTAAAATAATAGCTTATCTTACAAACCTGTAAAAAGACAAACAGAATATGTGAGACGTGAAACATTAGCGGTTTATGGAAGAATCTTGAAAGCTAATGCGAACAACCACAATAAAAGTGACTTGCATACATGGGCTTATATATATATATGTTGTAGTGAAAATGGTAATCCCCTTTCCACGCAACAAAGTGGTATGACTCAGCCACTATAAAGTCAAACTGTCAGTCGTTGTAGGAAAGCCAGTAGTAGTAGAGTCGTTGTACGAGTTCTCAGTGGGAATCAATGTCAGGGACGTGATATATACGAGTTCGAGTTACCGTCAAAGTAGACGCTTCAAACTCATTGCCTTGTGAAGCTGTCAGCGATAGCACAATAGACGAGTCAAAGATAATAAGATGAGGAATACCTTCACAACGTAATAGTGGTGACCAGAATATTACAGTGCCGACAATAACATACAAGTGGAGGAGGATCCACATTATAACAATATGCTTTTCTTTATCTTTAATGAAGCTATCTATCTCTCTATCTATCATTATATCCATCTATCTATCTATCTATCTATCTATCATTCTATCCATCTATCTATCTATCTATCTATCTATCTATCTATCTATCTATCTATCTGCCTATCTGTCTATCCATCTATCTCTTTTCTCCTCTCTCTCCCTCTCTCCTCTTCTCTTCTCCCTCTCTCTCCTCTCCTCTTCTCCTCTCCTCTTCTCCTCTCTCTCTTCTCCTCTCTCTCTCATTCATTTACCCTCTCTCTCTCTCTCTCTCTCTCGCAGATGAGGAATGATGTACATTATTTACATTATTTACATTTGACGGATATTTCTCCTCATCTTGTTTGTTGTTAACACATTTCGGCTGATATACCCTCCAGCCTTCATCAGGTATCTTGGGGAAAATTCGAACCTGGGTTCTCATTCCTAAGGTATTTTTCCATGCCATTATGCCCACGGGCATATGGCGTCGTGATTAAGAGCGCGGGCAACTAACCTCAAGATTCAGAGTTCGAGTCCAGGGAGTGACCTGAATAATAATAACATCGAAAAATACCTTAGGAATGAGAACCCAGGTTCGAAATTTCCCCAAGACACCTGATGAAGGCTGGAGGGTATATCAGCCGAAACGTTGTGTTAACAACAAACAAGACGACGACAAATATCCGTCAAATGTAAATAATGTAAATAATGTAAGAAATCCTCAGTAGATATGGTGGTATATTTTACACGACACTCAGCTGTTCATACACAGTTTTCGAAAGTGTAATTAATTCTACAACAATCAATATTTTAACAATTAGAATCCACATATGACAACCCAGAGAAAACCCTTACGATTCAGTAAGTATTCCTAGAAGTTAACCGAGCCCCTTTCAAAGTAGCAGGGCACTTGGTCCCTAATATCAAGACTTCAGTAACTAATGCTCCTATTCTTAAACAGCGATTCCAAACACATCACGATGATAATGATCACATGCAAATTCCGATGATGAGCCAATTAGAAATACTAGCCAACTTCCTTCGAGTCATATGATACCATATTAAAAAAGGAAACACATTCAGCAATGAAATAATTGCTACGACATTAAACCATATAGACGAACTGGTCATCTCTGGAGCGTCAGAGATAAACGAAAACAATTGCTGTGATCAGAGGAAATAATTTTGTTGGAGTCATCCGCAACAGGACTTTCTGAGATTTTCTTTTTTTTTTTTTTTGACTAATGATAAAAAGTCATTGTGCAAATATTGTTATTTTGACGAATTATCAATTGCGTGATCATTTCATTGAAATAGGTAAAAAATATCCTGCACCAACAACATTGAGATCTATAAATAGTAGCGAAAACGTTTAGTTTGGTATACAACAAGAGATATTCTTTTCTACTCTAGGCACAAGGCAGGAAATTTTGGGGGAGGGGCCAGTCGATTAGATCGATCCTAGTACGCTACTGGTACTTAATTTATCGACCCCGAAAAGATGAAAGGTAAAGTCGACCTCGAAGGAATTTGAACTCAGAACGTAAAGACAGACGAAATACCTATTTCTTTACTACTCACAAGGGGCTAAACACAGAGAGGACAAACAAGGACAGACAAACGGATTAAGTCGATTATATCGACCCCAGTGTGTAACTGGTACTTATTTAATCGACCCCGAAAGGATGAAAGGCAAAGTCAACCTCGGCGGAATTTGAACTCAGAACGTAGCGGCAGACGAAATACCCATTTCTTTACTACTCACAAGAGGCTAAACACAGAGAGGACAAACAAGGACAGACAAACGGATTAAGTTGATTATATCGACCCCAGTGCATAACTGGTACTTATTTATTCGACCCCGAAAGGATGAAAGGTAAAGTCGACCTCAGCGGAATTTGAACTCAGAATGTAGCAGCAGGCGAAATACTGCTGAGCATTTCGCCCGGCGTGCTAACGATTCTGCCAGCTCCCCACCTTATCCAACGAGAGATATTATCTAAGTTCTGTGTAAGTGTAGGATCCCAGGCTCGATTTCCAGGTCCGTTCAGTAATAAAGAATAGCCTGCATCTATTTGTGAGGGCAGATAAAACATGCCACGATGACTAAAATTAGAGTTGTGTGGTGGCACCAATACTATTCTCTCCGTTTACTCTTTCTATATGCATTTCCATTTTTTTTATTGGTTTGTTCTGTAGGAAAAGACTATACCAGTAGTCTTCGTAAACCTTTCAAGACCTATATAACGTTATTCTTCAAGAAAAAAACCTTTCGAGATTTCATGATACAATGCATAGAATACCGATTTGAAGGTCTGCCTCACTGAGAATGAAATCTTAAGATTTAGCAAACTCCGACGAAAACATTATTTAGAAATAATCCCTTACATAAATCAGGATCTAGTTTAACATGCTGTAGATATGGCAGCCCAGTAAACCGTCTGTTAGATTTCCTTTGTATCTTTACCTTTTGACAGACAGATTTAAAAGATAATTTTTTGTAACTAAACACTTTCAAACTTCGTATACTTGTAGAATGTGTCACATAAAACATCTTTTACTCTTGGCGTTGTTGAGAAAATTCTGTATTTTGAAAGTTATATTTTGTTAAAGTTGTCGTATTTCGGTAATTTCAACCAATCAATGACGTGTATTCAGTTGAATAAAATTACTGCCATTGTTTGTCAACAAGAACTTCCAGTGGTGTATATTTCGTTTGTCACTGTTATTTATGACATCGTTCGTGCGTTTGTACTGGTTTTAGTTTTAAGGTTTTAGGGTTAAGGTTTTAGGGTTAGGGTTTTAGGGTTAGGGTTAGGGTTTTAGGGTTAGGGTTAGGATTAAGGTTTTAGGGTTAGGGTTAGGGTTAAGGTTAGGGTTGGTTTTTGGGGTTAGAGTTACGGAAAAAATGTTTTTAATGAAGCACGACCGATTATAGTGGTGCCATGAAGTAAACATGCTTCAATTCATACAAACGTAACTGAGATGAAATATGTCATAAATAACAGTGACAGATGAAATATACACCGCCGGAAGTTGTTGTTGACAAACAACAGCAGTAATGTTATTCAGCTGAATACACCTCATTGATTGGTTGAAATTACGACAACTTTAACAAAAAATAACTTCCAAAATACAGAATTTTCTCAGCAACGCCAAGAGTAAAAGATGTTTTACGAAGTTTGAAAGTGTTTATATACAAAATATTATTAAATCTGTCGGTCAAGAGGTAAAGATTCTTTCTTTTTACTAAGCTAAACATTTCAATTCTTGTAAAAATTGAAGAGTAGTATGTCTTTTGACTTCTACCTTTGTTCAACTCTTTTTGAGAAAATAGCATTTGTTGCCTTGCTAGTCAATCCCTTAAAAGGCTAAACTAGATCCACTGTAAATCATTAAAAAAAAATTGTGGCTGTGTGGTAAGAAGCTTGCTTTCCAACAACATGGTTCTGGGTTCAGTCCCACTGCGTGGAACCTTACGCAAGTGTCTTCAACTATAGCCTGAGGCCAACCAAAGCTTTGTGTATGGAGTTGATAGACAGAAATTGAAAGGAGCCTGTTGTCTGTATATATATATATATATATATATATATATATATCATATATATAGAGAGAGAGAGAGAGAGAGAGAGAGAGAGAGTAGTTGTTATACTGTCAACTTAACGTGACAGTCCCATAGAGGGAATTACACCACCGCTATTTGCCCTAGGAAGCATCAACGCTTCCTGTCGGTCTTGACATATTTCTTGTGTCCTTATGTTTACAAAGGGGAGACAAGCACCCCATCCAGCCAAGCCTGCATCCAGAGACATGTTTCTGAGTCTTGTTCGTCATCAGTCTGGAGTAGCATATATATACATATATAACATACATATATATATATATATATAATATATATATATATATATATATATTTATAATTTCTTGCGTGGTGTCTGTGTTTGTCCCTACCACTACCATCGCTTGTGGTGTGTTTATGACCTCCTCGTAACATAGCGGTTCAACAAAAGAGACCGTCAGAAAATGCGCAGATATGAAATTTGCTCGTTGCTTCTTCTCCGATACCAGACCGATCCATTTCTCGAGAGTATTGTAACTTGCGATGAAAAGTGGATCCTGTACAATAGTAAAAAAACGTTCTTCGCAGTGGTTGGACCAAAATGAAGCACCGAAAACCTTCCCTAAACCCGAGCTCTTCACAAAGAAGGTTATGGTGACTGTTTGGTGGTGTACTGCTGGACTCATCCACTATAGTTTCTTAAAACCCGGAAAATCATTACTGCAGAAACATATTGCCTTGAAATTGCCAAAATGAACGAAAAGCTGCTACTTCTCCGTCCCCGACTGGTCAACAGAAGAGGGCAAATCATTCTTCATGACAATGCTCGACCACACGTCTCACTAATGACGCTCCAGAAGTTGAGGGAACTTGGCTACGAAGTTCTTCCCCATCCAACTTATTCCCCAGACCTATCTCCTACCGACTACCATTCTTTCAAGCACCTTGATGGTTTCCTGCGAGAGGAGTTCAGAAATCAAACCGATGCTGCAAGTGCGTTCAAAGAGTTCATCAGCTCCAGAACACCAGGTTTTTATATTACCAGAATAGATATCTTGTAATTCGCTGACAAAAATGTGTTGATTGTAATGGTGTTTATTTTGATGAATAAAATTTCCGTATTTTTGAAATATTTTGTGATGAATTTCATGTTTCAAAACGTTGCTTACTTTTTACTCAGCCTGATATAAAGGGTTATTTCATTGTTTCATGACTCGAAGCTAACTAACATTGGGAAAATACAGTGGCTTCGTCTACCATACTGGATACATGCAAACAGGTAAGTTTTCTATGTGGCACTTCGATTTGCTGAAAATAGCAGCTAAATATGAACAGGTAATACGTACCTTTTAAAAACGAGTTAAACTTTGGAAATTGTTGTCTTCGATATACATCTACCAGAAGGTTCAGTTAAGGCGGGAATGCATTTATTCATAGCTCTACTCAACAAGGGTTGAACGTGGGAGCAAAACAAGGTGTACACTGGAGTTAGGACCTGTTTAGGATCTGTATATGATTGTTAAGTGGAGGCGCGTGGTTTAGTGGTTAGGGTGTCAGCATCCTGATCGTAAGATTGTGGTTTCGATTCCTGGACCGGGCGACGCGTTGTGTTCTTGAGCAAAACACTTCCTTTCACGTTGCTCCAGTCTACTCAACTGGCAAAACTGAGTAACGCTGCGATGGATGGCGTCCCGTCCAGCTGGGGAACACATACGCCATTGAAACCGGGGAAACCGGGCCCATGAGACTGGCTAGTCTTTAAAGGGGCGCATTTATTATTTTATTATATGATTGTTAAAAAAAATCGATAAAGCTGAAGCAGTTACTTTCTGAATTCTCAACCAGGAACTAAAACTGTAGCCTAAATATTTCTGCTAGCTTCTTTCTCTTATTCTATCGAAATGCACTCGGAGATTTACGAGGGCCGGCTGTAATACTACTTCATTCAACACAGATAAGCCTATTCCATTTCCTTAACACATGAGGTGAAATTTAGTTCAACGCAGATAAATCCGTTCACTTTCTTCTCCCGATCTTCTCTCCGCTTTCGAACTCTTTCCGAGTATTTTTTAGGCAGTTCCTTTTTCATTCTTTGACGTTGCAAGTCTATCTCTGTCTAACATCTACATCTGATACAAACATTACTTCAACAGTTACGCGAGTCTCATTGTTATTCTCATCTCCTTACCGGTGTAAAACAGCCAACTGCTACATACTCCGTACACTGTTCATGACGAGAAGAATTGTTCTTTTGTTTTTTTCTTTTCTGCTGTAAGCACAAGGCCTGAAAATTTGAAGGAGGGGATAGTCGGTTACATCGACCCCAGTATGTAACTGGTACTTAATTTATAGACCCCGAAAGGATGAAAGGCGAAGTCGACCTCGGCGGAATTTGAACTTAGAACGTAACGGCAGACGAAATATCTGCTTCTTTGTTACCCACAAGGGGCTAAACATAGAGGGAACAAACAAGGACAGGCAAACGGATTAAGTCGGTTACATCGACCCCAGTGCGTAACTGGTACTTAATTTATAGACCCCGAAAGGATGAAAGGCGAAGTCGACCTCGGCGGAATTTGAGCTTAGAACGTAACGGCAGACGAAATATCTGCTTCTTTGTTACCCACAAGGGGCTAAACATAGAGGGAACAAACAAGGACAGGCAAACGGATTAAGTCGGTTACATCGACCCCAGTGCGTAACTGGTACTTAATTTATAGACCCCGAAAGGATGAAAGGCGAAGTCGACCTCGGCGGAATTGAGCTTAGAACGTAACGGCAGACGAAATATCTGCTTCTTTGTTTCCCACAAGGGGCTAAACATAGAGGGGAACAAACAAGGACAGGCAAACGGATTAAGTCGGTTACATCGACCCCAGTGCGTAACTGGTACTTAATTTATAGACCCCGAAAGGATGAAAGGCGAAGTCGAACTCGGCGCGGAATTGAGCTTAGAACGTAACGGCAGACGAAATATCTGTTCTTTGTTACCCACAAGGGGCTAAACATAGAGGGAACAAACAAGGACAGGCAAACGGATTAAGTCGATTACATCACCCCAGTGCGTACTGGACTTAATTTAAGACCCCGAAAGGATGAAAGGCAAAGTCGACCTCGGCGGAATTTGAACTCAGAACGTAGCGGCAGACGAAATATCTGCTTCTTTGTTACCCACAAGGGGCTAAACATAGAGGGAACAAACAAGGACAGGCAAACGGATTAAGTCGATTACATCGACCCCAGTGCGTAACTGGTACTTAATTTATAGACCCCCGAAAGGATGAAAGGCAAAGTCGACCTCGTCGGAATTTGAGCTTAGAACGTAGGGGCAGACGAAATATCTGCTTCTTTGTTACCCACAAGGGGCTAAACATAGAGGGAACAAACAAGGACAGGCAAACGGATTAAGTCGATTACATCGACCCCAGTGCGTAACTGGTACTTAATTTATAGACCCCCGAAAGGATGAAAGGCAAAGTCGACCTCGGCGGAATTTGAGCTTAGAACGTAGGGGCAGACGAAAATCTGTTTCTTTGTTACCCACAAGGGGCTAAACAAGAGAGGAACAAACAAGGACAGGAAACGGATTAGTCGATTACATACGACCCCAGTGCGTAACTGGTACTTAATTATAGACCCCCGAAGGATGAAAGGCAAAGTCGACCTCGGCGGAATTTGAACTCAGAACTAGCGGCAGACGAAATATCTGCTTCTTTGTTACCCAAAGGGGCCTAAACATAGGGGAACAACAAGGACAGGCAAACGGATTAAGTCGATTACATCGACCCCAGTGCGTATCTGGTACTTAATTATAGACCCCCGGAAAGGATGAAAGGCAAAGTCGACCTCGGCGGAATTTGAACTAGAACGTAACGGCAGACGAAATATCTGCTTCTTTGTTACCCACAAGGGGCTAAACATAGAGGGAACCAAAAGGACAGGAAAACGGAATTAAGTCGATTACATCGACCCAGTGCGTAACTGGTACTTAATTTATAGACCCCGAAAGGATGAAAGGCAAAGTCGACCTCGGCGGAATTTGAACTCAGAACTAGCGGCAGACGAATATCTGCTTCTTGTTACCCACAAGGGGCTAAACATAGAGGGAACAAACAAGGACAGGCAAACGGATTAAGTCGATTACATCGACCCAGTGCGTAACTGGTACTTAATTTATAGACCCCGAAAGGATGAAAGGCAAAGTCGACCTCGGCGGAATTTGAACTCAGAACGTAACGGCAGACGAAATATCGCTTAGCATTTCACCCGGCGTGCTCACGATTCTGCCAGCTCGCTGCCCTTAACGAGACGAATTGTGACTGATAAATAAACTTTGTAAAAAAAAAAGTTGCTTTTCCCTTTTGTTTGTTTATATTGGTGCATATCTCACTGTCCCGTGAAGTTTTCACTCACTGTTATCATTTCTTATCACCAGTGCATCCGTTACAAGGTAATTTGGGAGTTAAATCTAAAACCAAGCGCGCATATATAAATCGTATCTTTCTCATGTATGACTCTAAGACACAGGATTGCTAACAGGGGAAGAACAGAATGCCAAATTCCTTCCAAATTAATATAATCCGAAATATCACTAAGCAGATGTTCTTTTGAGGAGCAGCTTAGCAGCCTTGCATTTTTTGGTTATGAAGAAGTGTCGACCTTGCAGCAACGATTACATAATCTACAACCCCTTGCTCTTTAGCCCTTATCACCTCTCCCCCAACATTTCTCTCTCTCCTCCTCCTCCTCCGTCTCCTCTCCCTAAGAAGTAGGTCACATTTCCAGAATACGTTTGCACGTCAGTTGTCATTGGTAGAGTTAAAGATCCTTCAGGTAAAAATTTCTACAATTTAGAACTTTCAGGGACATCACTAAATAATGCAACATATTCATGTACGAGTCAAAGATGGAGACTTCTACTGATCACTCAATTTACTGGAAATAGTAGCTATATCCCCCTTAATTTACACCCTACTATATTCTTTTCTACTCTAGGTACAAGAGGGGAGGGGGCAGTCGATATGATCGACCCCAGTACACAACTGGTACTTAATTTATCGACCCCGAAAGGATGAAAAGCAAAGTCGACCTCGAGGGAATTTGCTTTGAGCACGTAAAGACAGACGAAATACCTATTTCTTTATTACCCACAAGGGGCTAAACACAGAGGGGACAAACAAGGACAGACATAGGTACTAAGTCGATTACATCGACCCCAGTGGATAACTGGTACTTAATTTATCGACCCCGAAAGGAGGAAAAGCAAAGTCGACCTCGAGGGAATTTGCACTGAGCACGTAAAGACAGACGAAATACCTTTAAGCATTTCGCCCGGCGTGCTAATGTTTCTTATTTCTTTATTACCCACAAGGGGCTAAACATAGAGGGGGCAAACAAGGACAGACAAAGGAATTAAGTCGATTACATCGATCCCAGTGCGTAACTGGTACTTAATTTATGAATCTCCGAAAGGATGAAAGGCAAAGTCGACCTCCGCGGAATTTGAACTCAGAACATATAGACAGACAAAAAACTGCTAAGCATTTCGCCCGGCGTGCTACCGTTTCTGCCAGCTCGCCACCTTAACACTCTACTATATTAAAAAGAACACATTTAAAACACACACACACACACACACACACACACACACACACACACACATGCTCGAAACGTCAAAAACTTTTTTATCTTTTTACCGAGCATCAAACTAAAACATTCTATGCGCACGTCCTCTTGTTCTTTGCTGTTTTTGATGTTCGATTTTTTGATTTGACTGCTGATGCTGAGACCCCGTTCGGTCATGACTGACCATGGGATTGCACCTAGAAAGTTACCCTCCCAGACACAAGTCCAGGCAAGGTTGTTTATGGAAGACCAGCAGTCGCCCATGCAGACCGGCGTCCCTTCTCCACGCCACCAGTGTTATCCAAGGGAAAGGCAAATGCCGATACAGCTTGGCATCTGTGACGTCGCAACTCATTTCTACAGCTGAGTGAATTGTAGCAACGTGAAATAAAGTGTCTTGCTCAAGAACAAAACACGCAGCCCGACCCGGGATTCGAACTCACAACCTCACGATCGTAAGCTCGACGCTCTAACCACTGGGCCATGTGTCTTCACTTCGATTTTAACTATGCACACACACACACACGCATATATATATATATATATATATATATATATATAGATATATATATATATATATATATATATATATATATATATATATATATATATATATATATATATATATATATATAATATATATATACATGCATACATACACACAGATACAAGCACTGTGTCAGGGAATATAGAATGTCCGGAGTAAGAACGCCTTCGAATGTAGGTCTGCAATATCCACAACTTGCTTCCTACAAGTGACAGAAAGTCTACCCTCATCGATTAACCCACTAGAAATAACAGTCAAATGCCCTTTAAATTACATATTTCTAAACGTCTTTAAAAATGGAAGGATAGGACACGTTGGATAATGGAAGGATAGAGCAAAAATATGGAGAAGACCAATGCTAGCCAGCCTTTGCCATTGGTAAACTTGTTCAGTTTCAATTTCAGGGTAAGCCACAGCATCACTCATGTTAATCAATATGAGGTCTTGGAGGTTCAAGTATGTTACAGACCATAAAAACATCCGCCTGCAGACCGGTTAGTTTTCAATTTCCTTTTTTCTATTTCTCTTTAAACCGGCTGCCACTTCAAAATATTCAAAATATTTTACGCAGAAATTGAGCTAAAAGTGGTGGCGGGGGTCTGTTTTTCTTTCGATAGCAACTACTTGAAACTAAAGATATGTACTATGACACGTCCTCGTATTCTCTAGCCATGTACTAGTTTCTTTACTACTTTATAATTGGTCAGATGTTCATGTCCGGGTTCTGTGGCATCAACCAGAAGACAGATATCGCTCAAGGAGCAAATTTATAGTAGGCAATGTGTTTTTTATCTTTTCATTATTTTTCCCGTGAGACCCAACAAAATCACTTTAATGAACAGCCTACTATCACGTGGTTACTCGACCTACTGTCCTAGAAATAGCAACAACATTACCCCAAATTACATTCTACTTTCTTAAAGAAAAAAGGACGCACTAGACCAGGTCTCAATAATTTTATACCCATTAAGTAAAGTTAGCTTCTCGAGTCATACTAACTCATAAGGGCCAGTTTCCCGGTTTCCATGGCATATATATATTCCTCACCTGGACGGAACGACGGTCCGTCGCAGGATTACTCATTTTTGCCAGCTGAGTGGACTGGAGCAACATGAAATAAAGTGTTTTACTCAAGAACATAATGCATCACCCAGTCCAGGAATCGAAACCACGATCTTACGATCATGAGACCAACACCCTACCCACTAAACCACTATGGATCCTTTTGATTACTATTGCATTCTGGTGGACCTCCATAGCTATTCGATGTTTGAAGAGTAGTTTTATAGAAACTTCTTTCAAAATTCCTATTTTCTTTTACACACATTAACTTAAGTTGAACTATATAAAATGTTGTGGAGACACATGGCCTAGTTGTTTGAGCAGGGGACTCGTGATCGCGGGTTCGAATCTCAGACCAAGCGATTTGTGTGTTTATGGGCGAAACACCTAAGCTCCACGCGGCGGCTCCGGCAGAAGGTAAATGGCGAACTTCTGCTGACTCTTTCGCCAAAACTTCCTCTCACTCTTTCCCCCTGCATCTTGCAGCTCACCTGTGACGGACCGGCGTCCCGTCCGGGTGGGGAACCCATACGCCAAGAAAACCGGGAAACCGGCCCTAATGAGCCAGGTGTGGCTCGAGAAGGAACAAGCATTAAAGAAACATAGCTGTTTCTTGCAATCCATACCATTACAGACATCTAAAGCAAAATGTTTCAAGGATCCTTGAATTATTTTGTGAATGCCTAATTTACTATTTTGTTTCGTGGACTCCAAAAGATCTTATGTGGACCCTCAGGGGCCACATAGACCTCAGTTGAGAATCACTGCATTAGACAATGCACAAACCGATAGGATGGTCAGAAATGAAATGCTGTTGATCATGTCTGCTTGATCAAGAATGACATTGTATTAAATAACAGCTATGTTGCAGTTGTAAGTGAAGACGCATGGCTCAGTGGTTATGACGTCGAGCTTACGATCGTGAGGTTGTGAGCTCGAATCCCGGACCGGGCTGTGTGCTGTGTTCTTGAGCAAGACACTTTATTCAACGTTGCTCCGGTTCACTCAGCTGTAGAAATGAGTTGCGACGTCACAGGTGCCAAGCTGTATCGGTCCCCTTTGTCTTTCCCTTGGATAACATCAGTGGCGAGAGAGGAGAGAGGCTGGTATGCATGGGCGACTGCTGGCCTTCCATAAACAACCTTGCCCGGAATTGTGCCTGGGAAATTAACTTTCTAGGTGCAATCCCATGGTCAGTGTCGAGACCGATGGGGGTCTCAGATGTTGCAGTTGTTAATGATGTTGCGGTTGTTTTTGTGGTTGTTGTTATTTAGCTCGGAGCCTGGCATGATCGAGCAGATCTATTATCAAAACTATTCCAGTTGTGATTTTTTGCAACCGTTTATATTCCTTCAGGCATGACGTACCTCGGACTACATCATCCAATGTGTCATACACATTTTTTTTAATATAGTAGAGTATAATTTTATCTTTTATCTTTCACTCGTTTGAGTCATTTTGACTGCGGCCATGCTGGGGCACCGCCTTGAGAAGGTTTAGTCCCCCCCAAAAAAAAATCAACCCCATTATTCATTTTCTTTTTAAGCCAAGTACTTATTTTATCGGTCTCTTTTGCTGAACCACTAAGTTACGGGGACATAAGCACACCAAAACCGGTTGTCAAGCGATGGTGGGGGTCAAACACAGACACGAAGACACACACACATAGATGTATGAGTGTATATATATAGTATATATATATATATATATATATATATATAATATAATATATATATACACACACACACACACATACAGACCACACACACACACACACACACACACACCAATGAAAAAAGACAAAGAAAATTCTTTAACACATCTTTAATTATAAGTCAGAAATGTTTCCATACCATCTTCATTTGCAACGCCAGTTTACGCGAAAAATGTGGAGGCGCAATGGCCCAGTGGTTAGCGCAGCGGACTCGCGGTCATAGGATCGCGGTTTCGATTCCCAGACCGGGCGTTGTGAGTGTTTATTGAGCGAAAACACCTAAAGCTCCACGAGGCTCCGGCAGGGGATGGTGGTGATCCCTGCTGTGCTCTTTCACCACAACTTTCTCTCACTCTTACTTCCTGTTTCTGTTGTACCTGTATTTCAAAGGGCCAGCCTTGTCACTTTCTGTGTCACGCTGAATATCCCCGAGAATTACGTTAACGGTACACGTGTCTGTGGAGTGCTCAGCCACTTACACGTTAATTTCACGAGCAGGCTGTTCCGTTGATTCGGATCAACCGGAACCCTCGTCGTAGTAACCGACGGAGTGCTTCCATTACGCGAAAATTCTCAAAGAAAAATCATGTAATCTGTTGTGTCTGCAGAGAGTAATTTTCTTTTTGTGCCTTATAATTTAACACACGCACCGGTAAAATTTCCACTTATTTCTTATTTTATTTTCCTAAAATTTTTGTTGCGTCTTGCAACCTTTTCAAAAGTCTCGACTCTGTCCGTTATTTGCACTGCGTTCCTTTTTGTTTGTTTGTGCGCATGTGTGTGTGTGTCTATGCATGCATGTACGTGTATATGTATATGTGTATGTATACATGTATGTGTGTGCATCTGTATGTATGTATTCTGCATATTCATGTGCTTGCATGTCCGTGCTTGTGTACTTTTTATGCATGTGTGTGTGTGTGAGCGTGTGTTTGTATATGTATGCACCTCTGTCTCCTTGTGTGTGCATGTCTCTGAGTGTGTGTCTGTGTTTTGCAACTATGTACCATGCTTGTATGTATGGATGTGCATCTCTATATGTGTGGACACGTGTCTCCATATGTGTCCTTGTGTGGAGTGAAGTGTGTGTGTATATATGGTCATGTATTTCAGTCTCCATTTGCGTATGTGTGCTTGTCTATTCATATAACCTATGTACCTATCCGTCTGTATGTTGATCTGTTTATTTTCATATCCATTTTGCGGTTTTAGACATTGTAGAGGAGGGGCACTTCATCAGACTTACACCAAAGGTGTGCTATTACATTGTGCGTCCTTCAGACTTTGTTGATAGGAAAGTATCGGGAGGAAATTAAAAAAAAGGAAAAGTTAAAAGTGTGTATGCGGGGAAGATATTATGTGAGGATGGGGGTCAAGGAGGTAGATACATATAATGATAGGAGGGAGAAAGGGAAGTGGGGGTGAAACGATCAGAAGGAGACGAATGGAAGTAGAAGGAGGGGGAAAAGGAAGGAGAAAACACGGAAGAAGAAGAAGAAGAAGAAGAAGAAGAAGAAGGAGAAGAAGGCATAGGAGTGGCTGTGTGGTAAGTAGCTTGCTTAACAACCACTTGGTTCCGGGTTCAGTCCCACAACGTGGCACTTTGGGCAAGTGTCTTCTACTATAGCCTCAGACCGACCAAAGCCTTGTGAGTGGATTTGGTAGACGGAAACTGAAAGAAGCCCGTCGTATATATGTATTTGTGTGTGTGTATGTGTGTGTGTGTGTGTGTGTTTGCGTGTCTGTGTTTGTCCCCCCAACATCGCTTGACAACCGATGGTGGTGTGTTTACGTCCCTGTAACTTAGCGGTTCGGCAAAAGAGATCCTATAGAATAAGTACTAAGCTTACAAAGAATAAGTCCTGGGGTCGATTTGCTCGACTAAAGGCGGTGCTCCAGCATGGCCAGTCAAATGACTGAAACAAGTAAAAGGGTAAAAGAGTATATAGCAAAAACAGTTTATCGAGTCGTATGCTGGCGGTCGGTCAGCCAGTAAAACCAGAACCATTGTGAGCGAAATTCGTCCGATGGAAGATGTATTTGACCACAGAACGGCATCGCTACCAACTAAGCCTTTTATATTTTCTCTCTCTATTTCTGTGTTCTTTTCTGTTGAAGAGCGCAGGCTCAAAACGTAAAATACTTTCTCACTTCCCGAGCGTTAAACTAATACATCTGTTTGTTGTTTACACACCCGTCTTCGTCTTTTGTTTTGTTTGTTTGTTTTTTGTAAATTCCAACTATATATATACATATATATATACATATATACACATAAACCTATATATATCTATATATATATATACATATACATATATATGTACATATATACACGTATATATCTATATACATACATATATATATCTAAATATATACATACATATATGCATACATATATATACATATATATGTATATATATATACATATATATATGTGTATATATACATATATATCTATATATACATATATATATATGTATATATGTATGTATGTATATATATATACACACACATACACACACACACACACACACACACACACATATATATATCTATATATATATAGAGAGAGAGAGAGAGAGAGAGAGAATAGATAGATAGATAGATAGATAGATAGATAGATAGATAGATAGATAGATAGATAGATAGATAGATAGATAGATACAAGCTTATAAGCCTCACTCCAAACAGGATGACGTGAATCAGCGAAACTTTACCTGCTAGAATTCCACTGGGAATTCCGCAGTGTTCGTTGAATTTGTAATGAATGAGAGAAACTGGAAAAGGAGATCACGAGAATCCTTATTCAGCACAACGATCGTTTTGACCTATCTCGCATCGGACCCTTGCCGGCGGGATATTGTACAACTGATTGTGTTGCATCCTATAGTGCAGATGCATCCCATAAGCTGTCTTGTTTTAAAGAAGATTAGAGATAACTAATGACAACTGGAGGGTGTAGCGCGACCAGCTGTACAAAGAACCAGTGCAAAATGGGTCGAAACGATCGTTGTGATGAGTGAATTCCATTTAACGTTTCCTTCAGTCATTATATATATATATATATATATATCACCGTGATCACCGTGACCGACCAGGCTATCAGATGGTGCTACACATTGCTGGTCACAATGCGTTTCGCATTGTTTTAGCCTTTAAATGACGCCACCGCGCTGGCTAAGCGAGCAGGCCAACAGAAGAAAGAGTGAGGGAAAGTTGTGGTGAAAGAGTACAGCAAGGATCGCCACCATCCCCTGCCGGAGCCTTGTGGAGCTTTAGGTGTCTTCGCTCAATAAACACTCATAACGCCCGGCCTGGGAATCGAAACCGCGATCCTACTACGCGCGAGTCCGCTGCCCTAACCACTGGCCGTGCGCCTCCACATATAATATATATACATATATATATACATATATACATATATATATATACATAGATACATACATATATATATTATATATAATATATATATATATAATATATATATAATATATATATATTATATATATATATATATATATATATATATATATATTATATATATGAGAAGAGAAAGAGAGAGAGAATATGGTGAGTTTTTGTCCGGATGACTCAAACTAATAGGAATGCGTTCTGAGTGCCCAAATTATTGTGCTACCAGCATTCCAGTTAGAACAGCAATTGAAGTTGTGGTTGCGTTATTGTCTTGTTCAAAAACAGGACCCATCTGTCTGAGTCAGTAGATATAGTAATGAGGAGAGGCAAACAATGCAGGACAAAAACATTTTGTACTATTTTTATCATTCGTAAAGTAGCTAGATTTTAGATTGAATCAAATGAAATTAAATGTCCTATAATATAATCAAAGTTTGGATAATTGTGCAAAGGCAAATATATCAGAGATTGAAATTGCAACATAGTTTGAGTTTCATGTTTTATTTTGTATGTCTAACAATTTTACAAATATTACATGAGTGGTAATTAAGTAAATATATATATATATATATATATATATATATATTATATATATATATATATATAGGGGGGGAATTCACAATTAAACAAAAGACGAAGACTGATGGTGTAGACACAACAAACAGATGTATTAGTATGACGCTCGGAAGAGAAAAACTCGTTAACGTTTCAGGCTACGCTCTTCCCAGAAAGAAAAAACAAGAAGAGCAGATAAATGTTATGGCAACGATCTATATCATGGCAAATGATTATATATATATATATATAATCATATATATTATATATTATATATAATATATTATATAAATAAGTATATATATATATATTATAGATGTATATATCAATGGGTGAATGAATTATCCTAAGAGGCTCTCTTTCTTTCCTGATGAGAAGATTGCATTTTACACCGTTTATTCCTTTGGAATAATACCATGTTGTCTTCGAAACATATCTCGAAAGTAAAGGAATTTTATTAACATCTTCGTTCAACTCCATTTATTTATTTAGTATTCTATATATATATACATATATTTTTATGTATATATATGTTTGTATGTGTGGGTGTGTATAAGTAACAACGCACAGAATTCCCAGTACTTGAGTTACTTTGTTGCCTTTGCTAAATATTAATAACAGTATACATATATTCTATTTTTTTTCTGTTTGCGTCACCATACA